>NW_024464931.1:0-83400 GCF_017591425.1 Ochotona curzoniae | reverse complement strand
ACCTACTATCCAGCCCCCACACACACTTGCAGATGCCTTTCTGTCTAGCCACCCCTGTCCCTGCCCTGGTTTTCATGCTCTCCAGTGGGAGTGGTTACCCACAAGGGAGGTGCCCACTATCTTCCCTACTAGGCCAAGCCAACTTCCGGATTGTGCACTCTCCAGGTGGTTCTGGCACTTAACTTAACAGAATTGGCCTCCAGTGCCAGCCTCTGCCATCTGATGATGTGGCAAAGCCCAACTAACCCTCACCCACTCTAATTTTTGCTTGCACCAGTCGGAACAGTCAGCCAAACCTGGCCCTTCCCCAAGTCTAGCTCACATGAGGCCCACAGGTGTTGTAGCCCTGCCTAGTCTGGTCTGCCCCCATCCCAACTCATGCTCTCCAGTAGGAGTGGTTGTCCAGCAGGGGAGCCCACATTCCCCTGTCAGCTTTACCTCCTCTCTCCCCCTCGACCCCCCCGGTTCTCACGTGTGCTGTTTGGGCACTGCAACCATATCTGGTATGGCTCACCTCACGTTGGCATTCCTCAATGTGCACTAGTATGTGTTGTGACTGAAACTGGCCTGACCCACACTCTATGCTGGTGCTCAGATTCGCCAGCAGTTGATGTGAATGGGTTCAGCCTGGTCTGCCCCCACCTATGCCATATGCATGATGTAAAGATTTATTTATCTTTATTGCAAAGTCAGATATACAGAGAGGAGGAGAAACAGAGAGGAAGATCTTCCATCTGATAATTCACACCCCAGAGACTGCACCAGCCGAAGCTAAGCCGATCCAAAGCTTGGAGCCAGGAACTTCCTCCAGGTCTCGCAAGTGGGTGCAGGATCCCAAGACTTTGGGCCATCCGCCACTACTTTCCCAGGCCATAAGCAAGGAGCTGGATGAGAAGCAGGGCTGCCAGGATTAGAACTGGCACCTATATGGGATCCCGGCGTGTTCAAGGTGAGTACTTTAGCTGTTAGACAACCACACCTGGCCCCAGATAAAAATAAATATTTAAAAAAAAAAAACCTACTACTGCCTGCCTGCCTTCCTTCTTTACTTTTCTCCCTCCCTCCTTTCTCTCTCTTTTCCCTTCAAGGTCACCAGCACTGGATATTCTTTGGCCAGATCTTCAAATATCTACAAGGTAACATGGGCAGTGATTCTAGGCTGTTGTGCCGCCTCTGTGTGTATGCTTTACCCTGATCCTCTTCTGGCCACTCTGGAGGAGGTCAGCACCACATTGGGCCACCAGGGCAGAAAATGAAAGGCCACGTGGATGGGGCCAGCAGAAAAGCAAAGAGCAAGCTACAAAGGAGACTCAGCATCTCAGACAACGTCCACAGAAGCCTGCTGACAGTGGCTCTCCAAGGTTCTGTCACCTGCCTACTTCTGCATTTCCCCTGGTGACCATGTCCACACTCAGGACTTCAAAGGATGTGTATGAGGCTGAAGGTGACATCAAAAGAGGATGTGCAGGCCCGGCACAATGGCTCAGTGGTTAAATCCTTGCCTTGAAAGCACTGGGATCTCATACGACTAAATCCTTGCGGTGCATGCCCTGGGATCCCATTTGACTGCCAGTTTGTGTCCTGGCTGCTCCACATCCCATCCAGCTCCCTGCCTGCGGCCTGCACAAGCCTTGGAGGATGGCCCAACATCTTGGGATCTGCACCCACATTGAGACTTGGAAGAAGCTTCTGGCTCCTGGCTTCATATCGACTCAACTCTGGCCATTGTGGCCACTTGGACATTGAACCAGTGAAATGAAAAATCTTTCTCTCTGTCCTACTCTCTATAAATCTGCCTTTCCAATAAAATAAATAAATTTTTGGAAGTAGAAGGACAAAAATCACAAACTACCACTACTACCCAGTACTTCATACCCATCGTGATGTAGCATAACACATAACCATGTGTTTATGGTGATGCTGATATTAACAAATCTATATCTGTCAGTCCTATAAAACATAGCTCATACATATGTATGCAATAAGACATGCTTATGAACATGAACCACTTTGTTACTGCTCTAACAATAAAATGAGTGGGCCCGGCGCAATGGCTCAGAGATTAAATCTTTGTCTTGTAAGCACTGGCATCCCACATGGGTGCTGATTTGTGTTCCAGCCGTTCCACTTCCCATCCAGCTCCATGCTTATGGCCTGGGAAATCAGCAGAGGAAGGCCCAAAACCTTGGGATCCTGTGCCCATCTGGGAGACCCAGAAGAAGCTCCTGGCTCCTGGTTTCAGATCAGCTCAGTTTTGGCTGTTGCAGCCATTTGGGAAGTGAACCAGCGGATGGAAGATCTTTGTCTCTGTCTCTCTTTCTCGTCATAAACCTGATCTGTCTTTCCAATAAGAATAAATAAATCCTTATAAAATAAAAATATTAGTAACACTACAACATGCTGATAAAAATACTTTGGAAATTCTTAACTTGCTTAACACTCCTAAACTTAAGGCCATTTGAAATAGCCAGTCATTCTATAGAATCAATGTAAGCTTGTAATCGTACAATCTGGCCGCACTGATGGCTTTTGGGCAGCAGGTTAGGGGTCTAACAGGTTACAGGCAGTCGCACCCATGGCAGGAAATGTGGGGTGATCCAACCAACAGCCTTTGGTGTCAATAACCCCAGGCTTTCGGGACTGGTTGGCCCCAGACAAGGCAGGATCCCCAATCTCAGGGAGCACAGAGTGGGCTGTGTGTCCTAGTGCTGAAACACACAGTGCATGCTGTGCTGCCTGCGCTGACTCCAGTGCAGAGGAGGGGAGCATGTCCAGGTGCACTCGAATGAGTCAGCCTGCTCCTATAAACCAGCTGAGGTCCTTAGATGCCACCTCAAAGACAAAAAAGGCCAGAAACTTCTCAGAGTTAGTGACAGTAATCTATGGACACAGCCAGCAGAATCAGCTAAGTTTTCTATGGCTCCTGAGATGTAGCCATTAGGTGAGATGCAGAGAGCTTTCTGAACCCAGGACATGAAGATCTTCACACCTAATCAGTAAGAAGCAGCGACAGAAGATGAGACAAATGTATATCCTCCAGCAGCCCTTAAGAAAAGGGGTTGGAAATCTCTTAGTGGGAGAGTGAAACAGGACACATAAGTAGCAAGCTTAGCATCACCAACTGGAAGCCAAAGCCCCCTACCTTATGCAATGTGGTCTATCTACTTGTCAATCAGATGGCCCCTTCCTCAGGAGGCACTCCCCTCACCTGGGACTTGGGGTGGTATTAGGTACTACCCCTCTCCAAGTCTAGGCCAGATCTCCAAGTCTAGTGGCTCACAAATCTGGCACGTATCATCCACATTTTGTTGCAATTACCAACAATCAACATTTCTTTTAACAAGCAAGTAGGATGAGAGCAAGCCATGTGCTCAGATTTTATAGATGGAATTACTAATCTAGAGCTACTAAACTGTGTCAGTGATCTCATTTTGAAATGAGGTAACAAAAGCAGTGCCCAGTGCCGTCAACATTTACGTGCAAATATGTGGTTCTCCAAGAGGGTTGCTGCAGCCCCACTACCAAGGGTACCTCACCCATGACCCCGACACTGGCACATGAGCAATGCTGACCTATTTACCATGCTTCAACAGTTTTTTGTTATATATTAGCAGTTAACATCTGTTTCACAGAGCTAAGAAATAACCAATTAAGAATTTGGGGTACTCTTTCTTTACATACTAACTGAAAAAATCTCATTAACATGGAACACATACACACACACAAGAAAAACGTGGAACACAGCAACTATCACATCTAGAATTCCAGAGAGTTAACCGAAAGTCAATGCGCTCATCTTTTCTGTCATATGTTGTTAATTAGAAACACATAATATACCTTTCTATTTGTGGAGGCTGTTTCTTGGACTGAACTGCTTGGAGAAATTCAGTAAAATACTCTGGCTTTACAATGGGGCATCCACAAATGAGTGCACAAATCGTCTAAAAGAAAGAAAATATATGTGGATATATATATATAGTCATTATGATAGCTTCTTCTAAAGAAAACATTCATGTTATAAACTACAAACATGCCTTTCTAATAATTGTTTTCTTTCCTTTTCTTAATTTGATAAACGAAGTCACAATCTGTAAAATAGAATTTCATATTTGCTCAGTTTTATACCACAAACCAGAACTACTCAATTATCAGAAGCCAATGACACAGTAGTCCTTTGGGATAGGCAGAATAACACAAAGACTTTAAAAATGCATTCCAATTGGAAAAACATTACAAGTACACGTTCAGGCTGAAGAAATCTAACCCATCCTGCAGAGGCAATACACATTAAGAGATAAATGGAAATTTCTTTGGAGCCTTACTGCTTTCAGAAGGAGTAAGAGTATAGAATAAAGCCTCTTCAACACAGTAAATCAAGGAGCAACTGGTTAGGCTCAGTGGAAGCTGATGCACACATAAAGAGAGAACGAAACTGTGAACTAACGTGAATCAAGCTATCAGCCTCAAGTAACACACATCCACAAACTCATAAAGGACTAGAAAATACTACTGTGGGCAATTAAAATAAGAAAGAGCTGGCATATTCTAGGAAATAATCCAACTATACAGTTTATACATATGTTTTCAATAATGCAGGTGTTAGGAGCGACCAGATTGAGGGTATCTCTAAAGACTGGAATCTGACAGATCCCAACTTCCTATGTGAATGAGATCATCCAAATGCAACATAGAGTATTTAAGTTCAATCAACACAAGACTGGAGTTCGGTCCTTGGGCTTGGGGGCAACTGACGCTCCCTGCAGTGTGGCGACTGTGGGGGGTGCCCCTGCCGGGTCGGACCCAATGCGGGGGACTCACGCCAAAGACACTGCCACAAGGCAGTGAACGAGTCCTCGGCCTCCCCCAGGACCCAAGAGAGCTCTTCCCTCAGGGTAAGTCCGCCATGAGGGAACTTGGGAACTGGGTGGAAATTCCTAGCTCCGCCCAGCTGCTAAGACCATGCGGCTGGGGGAGTTTGGGAGGAGTTCGGTCCTTGGGCTTGGGGGCAACTGACGCTCCCTGCAGTGTGGCGACTGTGGGGGGTGCCCCTGCCGGGTCGGACCCAATGCGGGGGACTCACGCCAAAGACACTGCCACAAGGCAGTGAACGAGTCCTCGGCCTCCCCCAGGGCGGCCAGTGCACCAAGTGGTGCCAGGCTTTGCCTGCTGGCCGCCCGGAAGGGCAAACTCTGGGGTTTTCAAGATATGTAATTGCTGCCTGGGTCACTCATGACTAAGACTAGGTTGAGTGTAGGTGCAAAGTGAATTTTCGGGTATTCTCAGTGACAGTGTCATGAAAGATACAAGCAGGCAAGGGGACCAAGACCTAGGGGTTTGGGGGAAGTGTCCAGAAGATAATTTTAGTAAGACAGATGCAACAGCTCAATTATGAATACAGAGATGGGATATTAGTATTGAACATCACTGATCACCATATACTAGCCCACACCGAAGCTATGGATGGGGGCCTCTTTGGCAGTGTTGGGTACCATTGCCCGACTGAGTGTTGGAGTTGTGGAGTGGTCACATTTGGCAAATCAAGACACTCTCCAGCACACAAGAGAACTTGGGCTGGGGGTAGGCTCTGTGGGGTTGTGTGGGTCCAACCCTTTGGAATACAAATCCCCCGGGTTAGTTCCCAAGCTGGGGTTGCAATGGTCTAAGCTAGGTGTGACCACGACATCTGCCATCACTCATGGGTAAAGGAATCCACAACAGTCAGGGTAGGTCAAGGCAGCAGCACCCAAATGTGCATCTTTAAACAGGATGTGGGGTGGGCCGGGCTGCCACTGGAAGGGGACAGAAGGGGCAAGGCTGAACAAACCTTAACTCACAAGTAACAACAGAAATCAGGTTGGAGCACAGCTCATGCCAGGTAGGTCCTTGCACATACTGATCTGTGTGAGGCAGAGGCACTAAGCCACAGCATCCAAGGGGCCACGACAAGTGAGGGGCTCTGCCAAACAGAGACAGAACAACCACCGGCCTACACCTGCTCTATGGCAGGGCAGAGGCCCGGTTGGGGAAATAACAGGACACCCTAGCTGGGTTGAGTTTCCCACCAAGGAGCGCATGGGCTGGAACTGAGGCTACATTCTGATCAGGATACGATCGTAATCTCACTTGGCACAATTGTGGACTGGGATGGGAAGCACCAAGCCAGGCCAAATTCCAACACCATCTGGTGCTCTGGAGGACCGGGGAGGGTTGTGTGACAGACTAGGTTAGGTCTCAGCCCTTACTGAACCATGTGTGAGCTTGGTAGGGGTATGGAAGAGCCATGGCTGGGTTGAAATATCCAACAACAAGAACCTGCTTGGGTCGGAGGCCAGGCAGGAAAGCCACTGTTCCTCCTAGGATAGCAGGCGAAACTGAGTAGTGCTGGCTCATGGACCCACTGGTATTGCTCGAAAAACTGGCATGGGGACAGGTTACTGATGGAGGAAAGCCCGGGCAACTCCTCTGCCAGTACCCAGTCCATGCCAGGTTAGCGCCAACAAGCACAATAGGGAACTACCCAAAAACCGGCAATGAAAATTTTCCCACTGGCATACACATGGCCATGGGTTGGGGGCCAGACCAGGCCTGAATCTGATTCACATTACCTTCTGGTGAATCCTAGCACCAGAACAGAGTGTGGGTCGAGCCAGGTTCGGTAGCAAACCACATACCAGGGTACACAAACAAGTAATGCAGGGTGAAGATGAGCCGTACCAGATGTGGCTGCAGCAACACAACCAGCACATGTGCATAAGGGAGGAGGCAAGCCAAAAGGGGAAACGTGGGCAACCCCTGTGGATAACTACTTCATGGAAAGTGTGATTACGGATGGGGGCAGTTCAGACTAGGCAGGGTATAGCATCTATGGGCCTCACGGTGAGCTGACTGTTCTGTCTGGTGCAAGTTAAAAATTGAGTGGTTGAGGGGTGTTTTGGCTTAGCCCACAGCATTAGCTGGCAGCGGCTGGTATAAGGAGCCCAATTCTGAACAAGTCAATGCAAAAACAACCAGGAGGACTGCATACTCTAGGAGTGGGTGTGGCCTCGTAGGGAAATAGTGGGCACCTCCCTCAGGGGTTACCACCCTCATGGACAGGCAGGAAAACAGGCTCGGAGCGGGGTGGCTGCCAGAAAGGGCACCTTGCCAGGGGTGTTATGCGGCTGGATATAGGTTGGTTGGGTTGAACAGGCTTCAATGTCCATTGAGTGTGCAGGCGTACTTGGTATGTGGAACAGACTGACAAGCCTGGCAGTGCATACTGGCAAGCATGGGATCCAGGGTAGGGGGCAGAACTGGTAGGGGTTTTGGGGAGTCGCTCAACTAAGGCGCAGCTCCAACTGGTTTGCATGAAAGGACCGAGTATGAAGTGGGTAGAATCGAGCTGGACTACAACACCCCATGGTACACAAGGAAGGCAGGGCTGCGAAGCGAGGACCCAGTAATCGCAACGACCAGATATGCATAAGCTGATTGGTGTGACGAACACGTGTTGGAGTTCTGTACTAGCAACTCACTCAAGAAATCAGATCTGGGATTCCAACTCAGATGAAGTTTTTGGATATTTCTCCCAAAATTTGAACTGCTGATCTTGGAACCCCAACCATAAGAGACTGTCAGCCAGTGGACTCTAATAGGTTTCATTACGGTTGGACGGAGACGATTGGCAAGCAATCCAAGAACTGATGATCTATAAAACTGCCATGAGCAGGCCCTTGGAGCGCACCTCAAGTTGGGGGGATGGGGGATGGTGGGAGGTAGGGTGGGGCTTTCCCCTTTGTTATTCCAAACCTAATACAGGGCAAAATGATTATATTATGTGTGGAAACAATGATATTACCCACTTTCACCTGTAGCCCGTGGACCCTTTGACCCTAACTGAACTAAGATTATTAAAAAAAAAAAATCAACACAAGATGACGTCAAAACTGCAAACACGCGCAGTCTGGGCTAAGCACGTAACTGCTCCGAGTCGCAATTTGCTCTTCAAAATATAAAAGCTGAACTAAATACTCCTCAGGTTTCCCTCTGGTTCTAACATTCAATAATCTAAACAAAACAAAAGCAAAAAGCAAAACAAAACAAAACAAAACCCTATAAGCCTAACTATGCATTGAGAACGCTGAGCAAAAACTAATGATCAGGGTTTATTTATTTATTTATTTACTTATTTTACCAAAAAGTGATCAGAAACACCAAAGAAGAAACGCTGCACACTCCATGGTGGTGTCTCTAATGGTGGTCATTAGCATGTCAGGTACTAGAAGTGTCCAGCTCTGAGGACTTGGCAAAATCTCCCAAGACAATCAAAGCATCTTTGACCTTATTTCAGGCCTTCTAAACCCATGTATCATTACCTACTCCATTTGAGTAACTTAATATCTTAAGGGGGATTATGCTGAGCTAACATTTAAATATCAGGTCCTCATGCATATGAATTTTGGTTTTACAAATGTTTTATGAATCTATTACCTGTGAGTTTATCAACATGAGTATTTTTTAAGTTAGTCTTGCTGCAGCAGCAAAAAAATCAATGTCCTAAATTTTCCAAGAGGAAACTATCTTTGTTCAGGGTAACTTCACCATGGTACAAATTTAACTTCAGGTTCAATCTGGGCAGTGAGCCTTTCTCTTTGACAGCTATTTTATACACATATATGTACACACATAAGAGCCATTTATGTATAAATTAGAATATAACACTAATATTTAATTAATTATAACAAAAGGTTTTTGCATCTTCAAACACAGCCTAAAACAATCCCACATATCTTTTGCACAGTCAGCCTGTTTAACAAATCACATCTTAAACGCCATTCTTCAATTACCTTTGGATATATCAAATCTGATGAAAATGCAAAACCTGAAAATATACCAAAATACATCACTGCTTTAATGACTAGTCAGCATCTTTGGAAGGTACATATCCATACATTTCAGGGCTTTAAAGATACAGCAAAGAAATCTTTGTGTGATTACAGCTTAACTGAGGGAGCATGAGACCATGAGACAATGTCAGAGACTGGAGGAAGACAATCTGACAGAAGAGACACATGGTGCTAACTCTGTGCTGTGGTGAGTTCACTCAAGGTCCCAGAACTTGTTTTAATATGGGAACACAGTTCAACTTACTTCCATGGTGACTTTCACTGACATCATGACAAGGTGAGTACATTCTTTTGTCCAGCTGTTCACAGTGAGTCCTCCAAGTTGCAACACAGCTTGATTTAGAGCAGTTTTCCCAGACACATCTAAGCAAGAAGAACAGGCAACCAAAGGTTCATACTCTACCCTGTGAATGACAATAAAGTTACGTTATCACAGTTACAAAGACTTTACAACTTTACAATACTTTACAACTTTAAGCTTACAACATATTATTCATTTAATTTTGACACATTATAAATTTGTAACTTAGGAAATTCTTACCTCCTAAATCTTGTGTTCCCAAAGAAGAAAAAGACATGGCCAACATCAACATTACATTTTAACTTATGAAGCATCAAACAAACGAGGCTCCTATCACAACTCACAGGGACTAACACAAACTTTTACTCACCTGTCACCCCCCACCTGTGATCCACAAAATATACCAACAACACAGAGTTCACTACTGTGCTAAACGGGAAGTCAATTATACTTCATCTTATAATCCTTATCTTTGCTTTAAAATTCAATTGTTGTGAGATAAAATTGTCCACTTTAATCTAATTTAAAAAGTGTGGGGCCAGTGCCACTGGTTTGGTACACTAAGCTTCCACCAGGATTCCATATGGGCAACAGTTCATACCCCAGCTTCCCAAATGTGGATCCAGCTCCCTGCTTGTGGCCTGAGAAGGCAGTCAAGGAAAGCCCAAAGTTGTGGGACTCCTAAGCCATGTGGGAGACTCAGAAGAGGCTCCTGGTTCCTGGCTTCAGATTGGCCCACCTCTGGCTGTTGTGGCAACTTGGGAGTGAACTAGGCAGGATCTCAGTCTCTCCTTCTCTCTGTTCATCTGCCTTTCATGTAAAAGTAAATCTTTAACAACAAAAATTAAATAAACAAATCCATACCTGAATTTACTTTCAAACACTCCAAAGGTGACTCTATCCCCTGTCTTCAAAGTTTGGGGAAGGTGATTTTGCATTTTTGCCTCATTAACAAAGGTACCATATTTAGAATTATCTTTGATTGTCAATACAGGGATTTCATCAGTTTGACTCTGAAAATTAGAGAAGTAATTACGAGTCTTTTACAGCTCAAGCACATACAATCCAGGGGGAAATGATTCACAGGAGACATTTGATAACTTTTGAAAAGGGTAAAATAATAAACAGCTGCATATCCTGCCACCACAGGGAATGACAGCTACTGTTCTGGCTGCCTTCAAAGGACTAATTAGCAATTAACATAAATATCTCCCTTTAAGAAAATCTCTGAATTTCAGAATTATAACTCTTAGAACACACATTTTTCTTTATTTCTGTAAATCAGTTGGGACTTTCCCAACCCTTCCATTTCACACACTTGAGAATTTTATGATTGGCAGCAGTTTGCTTCATGCATAACATGACAGCTTCAGTCCTACGTTTTCGTTTTGTTTTGTTTACATTATCAAAAGCACATGGTAAACACTGGGCGAGTAAAAACAAGGCATAAAGCCTAGAGGTTCTGACTTTTGGTAATAATTTTATTTTTTCTATTGCAACTTCTATAATAATGCTTTTCTACAACACAAATAGACACAAAACCTAAATGCCAGTAAACTAATCCATCACTTGTGCATTTGTCACATTTGTTCAAACTAACTGCTTACTTTCACTTTCTTGTTCCTACCACGATGATTTTGAACGTATTTATTCATATATTTTTATCACTCTCATCACCCGTGGTTCTGGTGAAAGCTAACAAATACCTTCCAAGCCATTCAAAAGAGCTGTGGATCAGAAGCAACAGTTGTCTTCCCCGGGAAAACCGTCATTCCCACTGCGGAGCCTCCCTTTACACACCCAGACTTTGTGTCCATCAGTCACATACTCTCTTTAAGAGCGAGCATCAGGAATGTATCACAGCTAAGCCCAATAACTCTCACCACGGAACAGTCAATGTTGTTAAGTAAACAAATACAAATACAACCTACTTTCTCCAAGTTTCTAAGTCACTGAAACAAAAGCATAAAATGCTCAAACAGCTCTCTCTCTCTCACATCAAGGCAATATAGTGTGATTTCAACTCTCACTGCAAGCTAGCAAAATACAATCAGGAACATACCAAGTTGGTCACAGCAAAATTAGCAGTTAACACTGCATGATTTCGACTGATTGACTGATCATCTTCAATTAGAATAGCACAGTTTTTCCTTCCAACGATGTACTCAGTGCCAGTCAAAAGTCTGTATGGTTCTAAGAGGAATAAAATAATGAGACACAAACACACATACATAAATGTGTACATTATATAGGATAAAATTCATGATATGCCAAGAAAACATTTTAGTTTGCTATTTCAATGTTAATCAGTTTTACATAAATTAAGCTCACACTTTCTATTAAACCCTTATTGAGGAATATCAAAAGATCACCTACATTAATGCAAGGGCATACCATTTCTCTCAAGGAATAACAACAGTGAAAGGAATTGCTTTCCCAAAGTATACATTTACTGAAATCCCAAGTAAAGTCCCAATATGAACTTGACTGGAGCTTCCATCCATTAGTTCACTCCCCAAATGGCCACAATACCAGAGCTGTGCCGATCTGAGACCAGGAGACAGGAGCTTCTTCCAGGTCTCTCATATTGAGTGCAGGGTCCCAAGGCTTTGGGTCGTCCTGGACTGCTTTTTTAGGCCACAAGCAGGGCACTGGATGGGCAGTGGAGCAGCTGGGATAAGGACCAGTGCCCATATGGGATGCCAGTGCTAACAGTAGAGGATTAGCCAGTTGAGCCATCACACCAGCCCCTATTCTTTGTTTGTAAATTTTTACTTTACTTATTTGGGGGACAGGGATACACGTTCTGACTCACTGCCCAAATATCCAGGGTATCTGAGCCCAGGACTCAAACTTGGTCTGTCCCACAGGTGGCAGTAATTCAACTCTGAGCTGTGGCCAAGGGTGCACTTTAGCCAACAGCTGGAGACAGGCTGAACAGGACTCCCAGGCTAGCCCTGCTACACAGTGCCAAATGCCTGCCCTGAGCAGTGCTATCCATGTAACAGATGGCTAAGTCTCAGCCTGTCACCTACTCAGACCAGGTCCTGAGGGCAAATGCCTTCTCACTGCACACTCAGACCAGGCCAACAGTGAGCTGCAACTAACCAATCCCGCTGTTTCTGGAAGTCACCTCCTACCGACTGCTGGACTGTTGGGTGTTACCAGAAATGCCCGGTGGGTTCTTTCCTCAGCTTAGTATAGAAATAAAAAGCCGGGAATCTGTTACAAACAGAAAAGTTTATTTGCGAAGGGACCAGGGAGCAGGGAAGGGAAGGAAGGGGAAGCACCTCCGGAAGAGAAGCCAGGAGGTGGGGTGCTCTCGAAAGAGGAGGGAGAGAGAGACACCAAAGGTTTGAGAAAGGATTTTAGGATTTTAAGCCTTCCTTGACCCCTCCTTGTTGGGCGGGGAACCTACAGGTGAGATGTTCCCCATTGGTGATCTCTTGATTAGTTAAGAAATGGGTGGGCAATGCTGGTGCCACCCACCTGAAGGTGTGGCCAAGACCTCAGAGGACCTGGATGGTCTCATTGGGTACTGCTCTCTCAACCTCCACTGGCTCGGGCCACACCTTGATTCATGAAGCCTTTCCTCAGGTATGCTGTGCCAAACTCAATTTGTCTCAGGTCTGTCTGCTTTCCACACATCCACAGGAACCCTGAGGGCCACGAGACAAACTGAAATCTCTATGGTCTGGCCTTGCACTGGTGCAAGTTCATAGGAATGCCTGTATTGGTGTTTACAAAAGTCCTTCAGAGGCCAGATCATATTAATTCTCAGTTTGCAGTGCTGGCATCGCATGTGGGCACTGGTTCAACCCCAAGCTGCTCCACTTCCCATCCAGCTCCCTGCTTCTGGCTGGGAAAGCAGTGGAGCATGACCCAATTTCCTGCACCCCTGTATCCACATTGTAGGGCAAATGAGACAAGCTTCTAGCTGCCAGCTATGCACTGGTCCAGCTCTGGCCATGGAGGCCATCCCGAGAATTGAGGACTTCTCTGTCTTTCCTGCTCTCATTCAAGTGAAATTAAGAAATCTTTCTTTTTTTCTTTAATCCTCCTTACATAGCCAGTCAACACTGCCTCACAATTGAACACCCTGAGCACACAGGCAATCATGGCTTTCCCGGCTTACCCTTTCTTTTATCAGCCAATAAGGACCACAAACAGCAGGCAGGCAACTAGCAACTTCCACTAGAGAAGTGCAGACACACAGGAAAGGGGCGGGGTGAAGTAGCCTGGCTTTTGCTGCAGCTCCCCTGGGACACCAGCATCCCAGGTTTGTGCAGGGGGTCCAGCCCAGCACCGCCAAGGCGCACTCTGACAGACAGCAACTGAGGCCCTTGCATCCCGGGGTTCCTGGCTTGGGCCTGACCAGCCCCAGTGTTGGACACATCTAGGCCAGTGAACTCGGAGATGCAAAATTCTGGTGTCTCTTTCAAAAAGAAAACGTCTGGGCTGTCCCCTCTTGCTGACAGCACGGAAACGCGTCTGAAACAACAGAAAGCTTCTCCGTGCACCTGTTTCTCCTCAGCCACCTCAGCCAGGGCTCAGCGAAGGGCCAGCCGCCCCACCGCCCATGCCCACTGCACAGCGCCGGGGTCCCACGGCCACTGCACAGCGCGGGACAGGGCCGGGCGTCCACCCGCCCAACCCCGGGGCCGAGGACAGCCGGCCTTCCCCGCCACGGCGCAGCCGGGACCACCACGCGCGTGCCAGACCCCCGGTTTCCTTCCCGTTCCGCCGTGCCCCGGAAGGTAAGGGGACCCGACCGGAAGCGACCCTCCCCGACTTCCTTCCCCGCGTTGGCGCTCCTCCGAACCCGGGCCCTCTGTCCCTCTCTGTCCTTACCTCGGGCTGGGCCCGCGGCCGGGAGGAGCTTCCACATGGGCCCTGCTGCCGGCCGACGCGACCGGCGCCAGCCCGCCTGCCAGCCGCCCGAGCTGCGGGGCGAGCGCGCTCCCGGGCCGCGCGAGCCTCTGTGCTGCCGGCGGGATGCAGCGGGCGTGCGGCCAGGGCGCGGGGCCGCCACCTGCTGGGGAGCCAGGAACAGCGCTGTCTACAAGTTCACCAGGTACTTGTTGGCAAGAATTGCAGAGAGAGCTGGAGAGACAGACAAATCTTTCAGCTGCCCTGTGGTTCCCGAATGGCTCAAAGATCAGGGCTGGACCAGGCCCAAGTCAGGAACTTCATCAGGGTCTGCCTTAAGGGGGGTATGGGCCCAAGCACTGGGGCCATCTTCCAGCTGCTTTTGAAAGATTTTTTGTTGTTGTTTAAATTCGTCTCACCTGAGGACGTTTTTCATTGATGCATTAGGATACTCCATGCATTTGGATTTCCTTAGTTGCAATGATTCATTTGTGTGGATCTCTGAGGAGAGTGTTAGCAGTGAGGATGATGGTTTCATCCCAAAGTAACTCCTTGAGATTTTCTTTTTCAAATTCAAGTCAACTTATCCTTACTTCTCTGTTGCGTATTATGCTTTTCTCTAATCATACATGAAGTATGGGTAGTCTGCCACTATGTCAATTTTTTCCTGTTTCAGGTTGGTTTAAGGTCTCCTAATGTATCGTCATCTAACTGCAAGTCTCATCTTTTCTTCAAGCCAGGAACCCTCCGACTACTTGAGAACACACGTGTGATGGTGCAATTTCTGTTTTTATGAAAGAATTCGGAGGAGACCTGATAGAGGAGCTTGGGGAACACCTCCGTCAGGACACAGTCCCTGCAGGTAAGCACAAGAACCAGGGCAGGGAGCAGCCCAGCCCAAGCCCGATTACAGTACCCACCAGTATACCTGTGGCTCAGATATGGCGGTAGGCCAGGCTGGACCAGTTCTTAGCACCCACTGGCAAATCTGAGAACCAGGACAGGGTGCAGGACAGGCCTAGTCAGGCTGTAACAGCAGCCAGTTCACATTTAGGATTGTGACTGAGGGCTGGCTAGGCTAGGCTAGGCTGCAGTTCCCAACAGCATGAGCTGGAATTAGGCACAAAACATGCCAGGCCAGGCTGCAGTATCAGCTGACAAATGCCAAGGTGAGGCAGGCCATGCCATATCAGGCTGCTGCACCCACCAGTACATGTGAGACCAGGGAGAGGTGGGTTAGCGTGATAGGGTGGCAGCAGTTGGAGTGAGAACTGGGACTGAGGGCAGACCAGGCCAGACCAATACCCATAGGGCTGCATGTGAGCTGGGAAAGGCAGCAAGACTAAGTGACTATAAACACTGTGCATGCATGAGCCAGAAGAAGTGCAGGCTGCCCGGGCTTTGCCACAGCGTCAGGGCTGGCAAATGCTGGGACTAGGGGCAACTCCTGTCAAGCTAGACTGCAGAACCACCAGGAGAGTGCAGGATCTCCCAGTAGGGAAACTGTGGGCTCCTCTCTAATGAGCTGTGACTCCCACAGGTAACCATGGGAAGCAGGGCTGCAGGTGGGACTGTCTGGCCAAGCAGTGGCATCTACTGGAATGAGTGTGGGCTGGATAACGGTGTTGGTTGGGTTGAACTAGGCTAAAAGGCCCATTGATGTATACAAGAGCTGAATGGGATGGTGTCAGACAGGAGCAGTCTGCTGCACATAGTGAGAAGTACACTGATGGTGATTTTGGGGGGTCACTCTGACTAGCCTACAGTTCCTGCTGGTATGTTTGAGGATCAAATGTGTAGTGGGCTGTGTTGGGCTGGATGAAGCATCCATTCGTTTGTGTAAGAGATGGGCTTGACACAGAACTGACCCAGCACAGCCTGATGTGTTGTCAGACTAAGCCAGACCCTGTACTGGCAAGCACACACAGAGTCAGGTCTGGGTTCAGCAGAGATGAAGTCTCTGTGGGATTCACCCAACTGAACCACTGCACTCAGAATTCCAACCGTGTGTTGAATCCTAGGACCAGTGGACTGACTGTGGAGTGCAAGTATCAGAAGTGGGCCTCCACAATAGCTAAGGCAGCGTAGTGGATGGCATATCCAGATGCATATGGAGGATATGCCAGTCCACTGGGCATGCAGTGGACATCTGCTACCACAGCAGAGGAAGGAGGGTAAAGCAAACTGTACAACTAGCCCAGCCAAGTGTTGACAGCATATATCTGGGCGAATGGAAACTCTAAGGTGGACTGTGTCAGTCAGTGGTTCTTGGATGGATTTCCTCATCCTTGAAGCAACAAAACTGACAGCATTTCAAAACTATTGAAACCACTTGAGCACAACCTTCAGAGCATGCTTCCCATTGGGACCCTGGTATGATATTGGATGGCCATTCCCCACCCCAGGTACTGAGGCAGTTGGAAGGCTGAGTGCAGCTTCTCTTCTCATCTCCTCCCTTGCCCCCAGAGACAGGAGGAAGAAAAGGAAACTTGCAAACAATGATCTCACCCACTTTCCCCTAACCCTCAATCCTTCCCACCCCCAATCAACTGTGTAACTTCATCATTTTAAAAAAAATGTGATTTAGGGAGCTAGCACTTAACATAGTGGCTAACATAGTGACCTCCTTCCAACATCAGAGTGACTGTTTGCTTGCTGGCTTCATCTCTTGAGTCAGACTTGCTGCCAGTGCAGACCCTGGGACAGAGTGATGATACTTGGGTTTTCTTTCTTTCTTTCTTTCTTTTCTTTCATTCTCTCTCTTTCTTTCTTTCTTCCTTTCTTTCTTTGTTTCTTTGTTTCTTTCTTTCTCTCTTTCTCTCTTTCTTTCTTTCGTCCTTTCTTTCTTTGGTTCTTTCTTTCTTTCTTATTTGCTATTGTTTTCATTTTGTTGTTGGGTATCTTCAGATTTTTCTTCAGTGTTTTCTTAATTTTCATTGCCAATCTCTTTTCATCCTTAAATTTGTGCCAGGGTGTATATGTATGTATGTATGTTTTGTATGTATTTTTGAAAGAAATTATTTTACTTGGAAATGCAGAGTTACATAGAGTTTCCATTCCAAATGGCTGCAGTGGGCAGAGCTGGGCCATTGTGAGGCTGGGAGCTAGGAACGCCTTCCTCATCTCTCACATGGGTGCAGGTTCCCAAGGACTTGGGCCATTCTCCACTGCTTTCCCAGTCACTGGGTTGGGAAGTGAAGCAGCCAGGACATGAGCCAGTGCCCATATGGGATGCCAGTGCTGCAGCAGAGGATCAGCCTGCTTCACTGCTCCCGCCCCTGTGTGTATTTCTGTAGCTACTGTGACTGAGATTGTTCTCATCAAGTTCTTTCTCAGCCAAGAAAGAGCCTGTTGGCCTATCAAAATACTACTGGAGTAATTCAAAACAGTTTGACAAGAACTGGTATTAGCTGTTTCTTGGAGGTTTGGGAGAAGTCATTAGTGAAGGCATTTGGTCCTGAGCTATTGCATTACCAGTTATTTGTTCAAGTGTTCTCTTTGTGACTCAATTTTGGTAAATTGCATGTTCCTGTAGATTTCAAAGTTTCTTCCAGATTTCCTGATTTGTGGGTATATGTTCATAATAGTTCTGACTGATTCTATTTCTGTAGCAACCATTGTTTTCTCTTTTGTGTCTCATTCAAGTGACTTTTTAAAAAAAGATTAATTGTATGTATTTGAAATGAAGAGTGACAGAGAGAGTGGCCAAGATGAAGAGATTTTCCATCCCATCTACTTGTTAACTCTCCCAATGGCTGTAAAAGCTGAGCCTGGCCAGACCTAAGACAGGAGCCAGTCTTTTTTAATGTCTTGAGATTTGTTTTTTTGCCCTACTTATTGTTCTATGTGCTGATGAAAAGGATGTGCATTCTACAAGTGTGAGGTGGGATAGTGTACAAGTGTGTTGGGTCTGTTGTGGGGAAGGAGTTAATTAGCACTGGTTAAGCTGAGCAGTAACAGGAAATGGGTTTGTGGCTAAAAGCACCTGGACTAATGGGACTCATTATGCTATTGTTTGGCTAAAGGACTTGGGGGAAAGAAAATAAAAGAACGAATAAAGGGAGGCTTTGGAGAGACTTCCACCATGACTGGTCTCTTGGTGCTTCATCCTCAGACCCTCTCCCTGTCCAAATTACTGGCTCTGCTGACAGGAGCAGGCTCCACTTGGTCCTTGTGTGTATTGAGTTTGTTATTTCTTGGTTGACTTTTTTGTCTTGTTGATTTGTTCATAGATGAAAGTGGAGTTTGAATTAACCTGGTATTAATACAACTTAAGTCTCCTTTTAGATCTGCAAAATTTCTGTTTATAAAATGGTGCGCTAGCATTAGGGGTATATGTATTTGCAGTGGTTATATTGTCTGTTAAATTGATTTCATTATCATTGTGTAGGATCATGGTCTCGTTAACCATTTTTGTCCTAAAGTTTACTTTGTTTATGATAAACATGGTTAATCCCTGCTCATTTTAAATTTGTATTTACCTGGAGTATCTTTTTTGTTTTTTTTTTTGTTTGTTTTTTTTTTTTTAGATTTATTTTTAGTCCAGGGGAAGTGGTAAGGCAGTAAAGTCCTTGCCTTGAACATGCTGGGATCCCATATTGGCACTGGTTCTGATCCCAGCAGCCCCACTTCTCATCCAGCTTCCTGCTGGTGGCCTGGGAAAACAGTTGAGTACAGCCCAGAGCATTGGGACCCTGCACCCTCATAAGAGACCTGGAGAAAGTTCTTGGTTCCTGGCTTTGGATTTGCACAGCACTCGTGGTTGTGGTCACCTGGGGAGTGAATCATTGGATGGAAAATCTTCTTCTCTTTCTCTTCTCTTCTCTATATATCTGACTTTACAATCAAAAGAGCAAATTAAAAAAAAATTTTGTTTGCTTTTTATTGGAAAGTCAGGTTTACAAAGAGAAGAAGGGACAAAGATCTTCCATCTGTTGGCTCATTCCCCAGGTGGCCACAATTGTCTATCTTCAACTGCAGGGAGCTGGATGGGAAGTGGAGTAGCAAGGATATGAAGTGGCATCCATGTAAGATCCTGGTGCATACAAGGCGAGGACGTTAGCCAATAGACTCCCATGCCAGTCTTATTGTGGTTTTGCATTCTTTCACTTATACTTTGTATTTTTACAGACGAATTTTGTTTCTTGTGGGCAGGCTTTTGCATATTACTGTGTCCTTTTATAATTTTTTTAAATTGATTCATCTAATCTGTGTTTCTCAGAATTTAGTCCATTTACATTCAGCGTTACTGTTTTATTTCAATTTTTTATTTCTTCAGATATTTGTTGAATGTTCCTAGTAGAATTCAGATTTTTACAATGAAAGTAGGATTTTTTTGCTTTGGTGTATAATACTTCCTTAATTATCTTCCACCTTTTGGAGAATGTATCTCCCACCTAAGCCTCCAACATCCTTGCCAGTCCTTACTCATCCATTCAAAACACCAGCAATGCATTAGATCTGTGTGTTCTTTTCCTTTTAATTTTATTTTGCTGATATTTACATAGTTGAGAAGGATGTATACACCTGTGGACTGCTGATTGTGGTGTGGTCAAAGGAACAGGGGAAAGTGGATGAGGCCATTTTTTCCAAGTGTTTGTTTGTTTCTTTTTTTCTTTCTTTCTTTCACTCATTGTCTCTCTCACTGTCTCTCTCTTAGTGTGTGTGTCTCACACTTTCTTTCTTTCTTTTCTTGTTTTGTTTTCTTTCTGTACCTGGGTCAAATGGGAAGGAAGGGAGGAGGGCCACTTCCAGCAGCCCAACTGCATCAGCACCCTGGGGATGCAGGACGGCCACTTGATGTCATCCCAGGGTCCCTGATGTGGAGCATGTTCCAAGGGTGCGCTGAAGTGATTTCGACACTTCTGACATGTTGTTGACTTCATTGCTCCAAGGTTGAGGAAATCCTTCCAAGGTCCACTGGCTGAAATAGTTCACCTTAGAGACTCAATTTGCCCGGATACTTGCTGTCAAAGCTTGGCCAGGAGAGTTGTCCAATTTATTCTGTCTTCCATCCTCTGCCATGGTACCAGACGTCCTCTGAGGATTTCAGTTAGCTGTCATGTCTATCATGTGCTTCTAGGCATGTCATCCACTGCACTGCCATTAGCAGGTGAGGAGGCCCAGTTCTAACACATGCATTCCACGGTCAGACCACAGATGCTGTGTTTTTCCCTGTACTTGGTGTTTTGTGTCCAGTGGTCCAGTCTGGGAGTATGGGGAGGAAGTCCCCAAAGAAACCTTATCTGTTTTTACTCCAGACCCGAGTCTTGTGTGTCAGCCAGTGTGGAGTCTGGCTCAGTTGTTCACCCACCTTAGCACTGCTTCCACCCCGCCCCCCGGTGGTTGCAGTTTCTGAGTCAGTTCTGTCCTCAGCCCATCTCTTACACAAATCAATGGATACTGTGGCCCAGCCCATCCCTGTGCACCACACACTTGGCCCTCATGTAAATCAGTGGGAACTGTAGCCTAGTCAGAGCAACCCCCAATAACCCAACCAGGCCCATCCCCAAACCTAGTTCCTGTGCTTGCCAGCATGTGCAGCAGACTGTCTAGTCTATCCCGCATCCCATTTGACTTTTGTACACATGAGTGCGAGCTGCAGCCTAGTTCACTTGACCGGTACCATGTCCCACCCATACTTATGCTGATAGGTGCAACGACCTGTCCAGCAAGGCCTGCCTCAGCCCTGGTTCTTATGTTCACTGGTGGGAGCTGTACCCCAATAGAGGGGTATCCAAGTGTCCCAATTAGGCCTGCTTCCAGTCCCAGATCTTGCACTTTCCAGGTGGTTCTGTAGTGTAGTCTCACAGGATTTGCTCCCATTCCCAGCATGCCAACTGATGCTGCAGCAAAGCCTGAGCAGCCTGCACTTACTCTGGCTCATGCATGCCCCAGTGGATATAGCCAGTTGACCCAGTCTGACTCCTGCTAACCCAGCTCAATGCAGGCCAACAAGTGTTGTAGCCCTGCCAAGTCTGGTCAGCCCCATGTCCTAGCTCTCATGCTCAGCAGTGGTACATTGGCCTAACAGGGGAGCCCCTGCAGTACCTCTACTGGGATTGTCCCCCACCACCGGAGGTCTTACATGTGGTGGTGGGTGCTACGGCCAAGCCTGGAGTGGCCTGCCATGTAGGCTGGCTTGACCTGGCCTGTCCCTAGTTCTGGCACAAATATGCACTGACTTATGTTGTGACCCAACTCAGCCTGTCCTGTACCCCATCCTGGTTCTCACATCTCCTAGTGGGTGCTATGAACTGGTCCAGCCTGGCCTGCCCCCAGACCTGACCCACATTGGGAGAGCTGCCCAAAGCAAAGCTGCCAGCCTCTTACCAATCTAGGGATCTCTATAGCAAAGATGACCCCATGACAGTGGCCCCTAGGTGCTGTGGCTCCAGCACCATCCTCACCAATCACCCACCCTCATCCTGCACCTTCTCCTCAGTTCATGCTACCATGCCGTCACTGCTCCATTGGAACTACTCACAGCTTGGGTTCCACTCAGCAACTCTTGAAAACCAGAGTTCCAAACAGAGAGAGAGAATGCTCTTTCTTCACTGGTTGGTCCCTCAGGTGTCCCCAAGAGCCAGCTCTGGGCCAGGCTGAAGTCAAGAGCTTTCTCTGGGTTCCCTCCCCATGGGTGCCGGAGCCTAAGCACTTGGGTCATCCTCTGTTGGTTCTCCTGGAGCCTTTAGCAGGAAGCTAAAACATAGGTGGGCAGCTAGGACATTTACCGCCTTCCATATGGATCCCACAGCACAGGAGGTAATTTTACCCACTATGCCATGACACTGGCAGCAAAAACAACATTTCTAATGAGGGACTTGAACATTGTAGATTGTTGTTTCTGCAGGGGTTTCTGCAACCTGTACTCTGTGGCACTGTGAGGCTGGGCCAAACAGCTGAAACACAGCTTTGAGGAGGATGGAGGATACAGCCAGGGGTCAGGGCCAGCTGTGTTCTATCCACAGAATAAATTTTGGTCAGAGCCAACATTTGCTCTTCAGGTAGGATTGTTTGTATAGACCCAGTTAATGGCTGGCTTGACCTTCCCTCTGTGCTTGCTGATGGGGTGTTGCTGGCCTTGTTTTGCAGTTTCCTGTGAGGTAACCTTGGTCCCCAGGGAGGAGGTGCTGGGAGACATGTAGGAGGCAGGGACCTCATCTGAGCTATGCAGAACAGACTTACCACTGAACGGAATGATGGTAGACACTGACAGCGTCCATGGCTTGCTACAGCCCTCACTGCTGCCTGGTGCTACCCTTCCTTATCCCACGGGGAGGACTCCTCAGGGCTCTGCCAGCACAGCTGAGCAGGTATAGGGCTTCCTTCCTCTCACATCCAGCCTGCAGCTTCTTCCCAGGTTCTCAGGAAGCCCAGGCACAATGAATGAAGCTTCTGCTTGGCCCTAGCCTGCTGGCATCATCCCCTTGTGCCTGGCTCTGCCTTTGGCTGTGTCCCCTGCCTGTGGGCCTAATGTTGAGTGTGTAGCCAGAGTTGTCCTTTCTTGGAGTGGGATATCAAAGCTGGTCCCTTGGCTGGGGGCCCCTAGTCCCCACAAAGGAGGAAGTACATGGCTCTGCTCTCGTATCTACAAGGAATAACAACAGAACTCACAACCAACTCTTGTCACAAGAGAGATTTCTAAAAATATTTAGTGTATTGATTTGAAAGGTAGAGTTACAAAAACAGAGAGAAATCCTCAATTTGCTGGCTCCCTCCCCAAATAGTTGCAGTGACTGAGGCTGGGCCAAACAAAACGAAATGCAGGCCTGGAATTTCCAATTAGAAATCTGAGTTTCCAATGTGGGTGATTGCCAGGGCCCCAAGTACTCAGGCCATTTTCCACTGCTTTCCCCATACATTAGCTTGGAGCTGGATCAGAAGTGGAGCTGTTGGGTCTTGAGCTCTACTACTGGAAGCCATCATTTACAAGTCATGGATTAACACACTGTACTTTCATGCCACTCCCAGGAACTTCTTGAATGAGACCTGTCAGAAGCAGGAAGTCTCTAAAGCAGTCTTGGTAACCCTACTTTTGGGAGCTTGTGGCCTGGCCAAGTCCCCACCCCTGGGCTTGGACCAACTGTGATTAAATTACACAGACAGTGGCTTTTGTCTTGAATGTGTGAGCTCTCATTGTCTCCCTGGCCCATTTTGTTGGAAAGCAGATGGCTGCATGAGACAGTCCCACTTGCCTGACCTGGTGAGGAGCCCTGGGTCCTGCTCATGGCCATGTGTGTAAGTCTGGATGCTGACCTGTGTCCCGCAGCAGCGGCATGCTGGGCAGGCTTCAGGCTTGGCTGGATGCAGGTACTTGGGTGAGGAATCCGGGAATGAATTTCCCTCTGACCTAGGCACTGCCAGTGTCTGGCCTGGATCCTGCTGCTTGTTTGGATATAGTTGTTGCCCGAGAGTTGGGTGTTGGGAGTCTCAGGATGTGGTGATGGCCCTTCGGGGTTCTCAGGGGTGGCCCACAAATGGGATTTGGTAGATTGTCATGGGATGCTGCCAGTTCTCACAAGAGGCCAGAGGGATATTAGAAACAGGGCAGGCTTGGCCCTCCCTTGCTCTGGGCCCTATTTAAGATGTGACTTAGCTGCCTCGCTCCCCTGTCCCACCCCCATCATGTACAGATGGAACTATTTTCAGGTAGCACCTGGCTTAATCTGAGGATGATGAACTGCAGGTGTGGAGGGCGGGCTGTGTTTTGTGCTGATATAAAAGCAGGCTTTAAAATAAATGAGTGAGCCAATGGAGTTAAAACACCTTTCCGGAGCAGGCATCTGGCCTAGTGATTAAGACAACTGTGACCTGTATCGGGGCACCTAGGTTCGTTTCCTGCGTCTGGCTCCCAGCTACAGCTTCCTCCCATTGAGGACCCAGGGAGTTAGCAGGGCACAGCTCCCCTGCTTGGGACCCTGTCATCTCTGTGGGAGACCCAGCTGGGGTCCCACTCCTGCCATTTGGGGAGTGAACCCGCAGGAAGAACACTCTGTGTTCCTGTGTCTGTCTCTTTCTGTCTCTGCCTCTCTAAAAACTAGTTTATTTTGTAGCAAAAATGAGATTCCTGCAGTTTTTTTCATGGTGTATATTTTTTCAGAAACTTTGTGAATATTTTTGTTATGTATGGGCCTCAAAAGTTTTTTGGCACTGAAATAAACTTATCTTTAGCAATACTATTACTATTTGTTTGAGAGGGAGAGAGACAAGCTGATTCACTCTTTGAATGCCAGCCATGGCCAGGGCTGGGCTGAGGTGGAAGCCAGGAGCTGGAATGCAATCCAGGGCTCCCCCACGGGAGGCAGCAGCCACCCACCTGCTCCCACTGGGGTGGCCCTGGCAGGAAGCTGGAGTGAAATCCCAGCACTCCCCCAGGATAGGCTAACTGCTGCCCCCTAAGCTGGTCTTCTGGTGCTATTCCATGAACGCTGATAGTCACACAAGCCAGTCAGGAGAACACCTGCCTGCCTATCTCCTCAGGAATGCACAGTTCTACTGCAGGGACAGATGTTTAAGGAGGAACACTCACATGAGGACTTTGGGAGGGATGCCTCGCTCTCTCTGAGCAGCCGCTTTGCTGATGGTTGCAGGCGGTGAGAGCAGAAACCAAAATACTTGTGATAGAGAAGCTGCTCCTTCCCTTGCCAAGACAGCCTGGCACGTGCTTTATTTATACATTTATTTAAAGATTTCTTTTGTTTTTTGGAAAGTGAGACATACAACGAGGAGAAGAGACAGAGAGGGTTATCTTTCATCTGCTGATTCACCATCCCACAGGGCCGCTATGGCCGGGGCTTGTAAATGCCCTCAAATGGGAGAAAGGCAAGGCCTTCGCCCCCTTCCTCTTGCAGGTCTGACTGGATCTTCTGGTTCCCTGCACCTACATCCTGGGCCCAGGGCCCACTCAGACTAGGGGTCTGATACAACTCAGGCCCTCCTGCACCTGGAGGAAGGTGAAGGGACTGTGTGAGACAGCTTAGGAGTTTGGCCTCAGTGTCTTCCCTGAGAACCCAGCAGGGACTTCATGGGAAGCTGCTGGGAAACCCTTCCTTATTCAGAAGTATGGAGAGCAGCGGGAGTCCCATCCTGAGCTGGCCTAGCCAGGGCGCAGACGGCCATGTCTCTCCAACCCCAGTTGGAGGGACTACGCCAAGCCTCTCCTCAGAACCCCCCTTTTCCCTGCAGTCCATGAGCCTCATCGAGATCGGGAACCCTTCCCAGAGCCTGGAGAATGTCTGCCACTGGGCTTGCCTGCAGCAGAAGCCAGACACAGACCACGACAAGTACCACGATCATGCCATTTTCCTCACTCGGCAGGACTTCGGACTGTCAGGCATACAAGGTGAGCTGCCCTCAGGTGGGGAATCATGGGGGAAGTGCAGTGGGAGGAGCGTGATGGAGGAGCCATTGGCTTTGCCAGATGCACCTGTGCACTTGGCCCATCCCAGGAAGGAGTGTCCAGTGAGGGCCTCTAGGCCAGTGTTGGCAATCCCACCACACCCCAGGGTGGTGAAATGCGAAGGGACTGGGCCAGGCATTGATGAGACCAGATTGGGTTTCTCCAGGTTTATTTTAGAGATTTCAGGAAAACAGATTTGAACACATTTCCAACCTTTGCAGATTGAGCTTTATTCAGACGTAAACTGTATGAAAGGGCAGATCTAAAAGAAGAAATGGGCACATCTACAATCCCCATTGAAGAGATATAGGTGTCTTTTTCTCAGTAAGTAGAACAGATGAGAAAATCGGTAACAATGTAGACATTTGAACTAAGCAACTTGACCCACTTGATGTAGACAGAATGCTACACCACATCATTAGAGAATGCAAAGTGTCTGAGTGCACATAGATACATGCCCAAATGGGGAGACCTTGTACATATGCCTGCAGCTCTCTTACCCGAGCTGAGTGTACCTTTGCTGAGATTCCTGAGTCCTAGTTTTTCTTGCCTATAAAGTGAAAATAATGCAATAGTGTGTGTGTGTGTTTTGTTTGTTGTTTTATCTTCAAGGGATATGATAAGAAAACAAAAATATTTTTTTTCTGATCTTCTTAGGTAGACAAGTCCCTTTCAACTCTTAACATTAGAATGGAGATGAAATCTGTTAAAATCAACTCTAAAACTTGATGCAATTTATTTCAGAAAGTAGAACAAGCCGCTTACCCTGAAGGCTTCCTGATCGTATAGTTCTGTGACCTTAGCAAGTTTACTCTTTTGGATTGTTAGTCCATAGCATGAAAAGGTAGCATCTCAGTTAATACATATTGTTGCTGTATCTTTGTGTTTCTCCATAATGGATTAAGGCAGGTCACCTCATGTAGTATCTGACTAAGATACCTTCCTGCTTTGACCAGCCCTTCCAGCATACTCTGTGTGTGGAGATTGATTATGTTTGTTTCTATTGTTTATATGGATGTAATGTGTTCTTTGATTCCTTGCTGTATTCCCACCCTCCATATCCTTTCAGATGTTTTGTTTAGCAAAATCACTGAACTCACATGCAAAGCATTGCCTTCCAGAACACTGGCAAAATACAAGGATTAATGAGAAAAGGTGTCAGCTCTCTGGGAACTGACAACATGAGTTGATGATTCCCTCTAAGTGTGACTTAGCATAAAAAGTACTATTCAGTAGAAGTTGTCATTGCTGAGCATAGATGGGTCAGCCCTGCTCAGGCTTTGCAAGGCTCTCAGCTGTGTTCTCAGCTCCTTCAGTCCACACCTGCCCAGGTAGGGTTCCATGCCTTTCCCCCAACTGTGTTGTGAACTCTTTTCTTTGAGCCTTCCATGGGAACTGTGCCCCCTTTTCCAGGTGAGCCCAGCAGCCTTTCTGGACTGCCTGTCTCTTCCCCTTTTCAGGGTCTGTCTCCGTCACTGCTTAGGAGTGGTTTTCTAGCAGACTTCTCCCTGATTTAAGAACTGAATCCTTGTGGTTGGTCACAGGAATACAAGTCAGCATCTGGTTATGTGGATTAGGATCACGACCCAGATTCTTTGTTAGGATATTGCAAAGAGGGCCTGGCATAATAGCATAGTGGTAAAGGCATCTCCTTAAATGCACCAAGATGCCATACGGGCACCGGTTCTCATCCCGGAGGCTCCACTTCCCATCCAGCTCCCTGCTTGTGGCCTGGGAAAGCAGTCCAGGACAGCTCAGATCTTTGGGTCCTTGTACCCGCATGGGGGACCCGGAAGAGGCTCCTGGCTCCTGGCTCCTGGCTTCAGATTGGCTCAACTTCAGCTGTTCTGGGCACTTGGGGAGTGAACCATCAGATGGAAGATCTTCCTCTCTGTCTCTCCTCCACTCTATATGTCTGCCTTTCCAATAAAAATATATAAATCTTAAAGAAAGAGAGAGAGATTGCAAAGAGACTGGGTTAAAGTCTCCTCTCCCCTCAAGTTGAACGATATTGCTGGAAATACTGCTTTTGAACATTTTTTTGCCCTTTGTGTCATGCTAGCAACTAAAAGGCCATAACTGTTGGATTAGCCTGTTTCCATTACAAGATCATGGAGGGAATTTCTCTGTCCTAAACCATGAACCTGAATCCCTTCTTGTCTGCTTCTGTAGAGGTTGCCTTCCAGCTAGCGGGTAGTACTTCTTTAAAATGGAGTGGCATCAGTTTTGTTATCAAATTGAGAAAACTTTAAATGCCATTCCAGAGGGGCTGAAGCATATTCTGGAAGCAATTGAGGAGCTGGTGATTTCTGACATGGGGCAAGCCTGGTGAGCATGAGAACTAGGACTTGGGCAGGCATGACTAGACAGAGAGTGGCACTGTCGGCAGGTATGTGGGATGGATAGTGCGGCTGGTTGGGTTGAACTAGGCTTCAATGCCCATTGACAAGTAGGAGAGCTAAATGGGGTGTGGGAAAGACTGGACCAGTCTGCTGTACATACTGTAAGCATGGAAGCCAGGGCAGGGGGTGGGCCTGGTGAGGATTATTTGGAGTTGCCCCAACTAGGCTGCAGCTCCTACTGGTTTCCATGGCCAAGTGTGTGGTGGGCAGAATCAGGCTGGGCGGCAACACCCATTAGTTTGTGTGGAAGATGGTGCTGGAGGCAGAACTGACCCAACAATTGCAATGACTAGCATATGCATAGGCTGATAGGGATGATGCACTGTACCAGACAGTATACTGGCAAGCACACCAAGAATCTGGTCTGGGATCACTTCAGACAAACTTTGTTTGGGGATGCCCCCTATCAAACTGCTGGAATTCGAACCCCAACCATGAGGAGAAGTGCAGGTTCCATGGTCTGACCGTGGAGTGTGTGTGTCAAAGCTGAGGCTCCTCAGTGTCTCAGACAGGGCAGTGGACAGCATATCCATCCAGGTGCACATGGAGGATATGATAGTACGTGGGAACCTGCAGAGGACACCTGATACCACAACAGAGGACAGAACAAATTGATCAGCTAGTCCAGCCAAGTGTTGGCAGTGAAAATCTGGGCAAGTTGAGACACTAAAGTGAACTATGTCAGCCAGTGGATCCTGAAGAGATTTCATTGTGCATGGAATGGCGAGATTGGCACCAATTCAGAACTGTTGAGCTACCAAAACCGCTTGAGCAATGCCCTTGGAGCATGCCCCAAATTGGGGACCCTG
The DNA here is from genome assembly GCF_017591425.1 of Ochotona curzoniae. Lineage (NCBI taxonomy): Eukaryota > Metazoa > Chordata > Mammalia > Lagomorpha > Ochotonidae > Ochotona > Ochotona curzoniae. Next base: position 54,733 of record NW_024464931.1, on the reverse strand, counting down.
GGATGACTGGAAGGGTAGGTGTGGCTTTTCCCTTTGTCTCTCCCTTTTCCCCAGATATAGGAAGGAGAAAAAGAGAATGTGGAAGCAGTGGTCTTATCCACTTTCCTGTAGCCCTTGACACTTTGTGAACTAATCAGCTATGTAAAGATCCTATTTTATATATGTGTATGTGTGTGTGTGTGTATTATGTATATATAATTATATATATATATATATATAATTTTACACACACAAATGAGTGTACTAATTGTCCTTTAGGTATATTAGGAAATGAAGACCAGAGAAATTTCTACTTCAAATTATAGTTGAAACAGAAATACAGAAACCTTTACTTTAAGCAGGAAAGGACTTAATTCAAGGAATTCGATGCTAAAAATGGTTAGACTGGGAGAGGGTGTTAGTGTGGTCTCCAAGAAGTGCAAGAGCGTTGTAAGAATTGCTCAGGCAGCTCCTGCTGTGGGGCCTCTTGGGAGCTGTGTGTGCCCTTCCTTACACCTATGAATCAAGAGCAGGGATCTCCAGTCGTGAATAGCCACCGCTGCTCATTTATCTGGAAAGTGATTGGAACAGTATGTCAGGGGACGATATTTCCATGACCTACCTTGTAAGAAGAAACTGCAACAGGGACAGAAAGCTGGCCTCTTAATCTCACAGTGACTCTCTAAATCATGAAAGGATGCATCTACGTGGGAGAACTGAAGTTAAGTCTCATTGCAAAAGAATAAAGAAAATAGAGTAAATGCTCAGCCTTGTGGGAGAGTCTGGATGGTGTGAGCTAACGTATAATTCCTAGTGTAGGCATCAAACCCAAGACATTGAAATAGTACAAACATTTAAATCACGGTGGTGGTGGTATGAACACAGAAAAAAGTGTGAAGCCTCTTAGACATTAAAAACACTTATTGATAAAATGTAATACTTTGAGTCTGCTAAAGGTTTTGCTTCATTGTTAGCCAGTAAACTGATGAAACAGGAAGAGAACTTTAGGAAGTTCTTGGAATATGAAATTAAAATGCTTCTCCTACTGCCAAAAAAAGATGTGAAATTCTTGCCTAGCTTTTCCATAATGTGTGTTTTCATAAAGTTTATGAAGACCTGCTGTTGTGGCCACCTTTTTAGAAGTTAGGAATATAATGGGCAGGTTAATAGTGGTTTCTGTGAGTGCTGACAGTTCCTGTCTTTAGACTGCTCCCCACACTAGTTTTGGTGTCTGCCTGTATATAAATGTAAGGAACGAGTGAGCAATCCCATCATTAGAAACATCAATCCTGTCAGTGTTTTCTCCACTTCAATATTATAAAGTGTAGATGGCCGTACTCATTTTGGTTTTAATTTGCAGTAACCTGATAACTATAATCAAGTTGCAGTTTTACATGTAGTCTGGCTACTTGTCTTTTTCTCAGTATTTGTGTTGAGAATGTTTCTCCTCATCTATTTGACAGTGAAATTTGACAGGCAAATTTATCCATTGTTCTGTATTGGATATTTTTCTATTCTGATAGCTAACCCCAAATGTCCTATGTTTTGCTCTCCAAATGTCCATCTTGAATTAAATTTTGATAGTGGTTTAAGTATGGGTCAGGGTTCATTTTTTTTTTCTTTTATGAATATCTAGTTATTTAGTCTAATTTACTAAAATAATTGCATTTGAATGTCAGTGTAGGCTTGCACAAATCTCAGTTTATGCCTTAAACACTTATTTTTTTTGATATAATAAAGGGTACTTCCAAAAATTTCTCAAAATCCAAGTTTTATAAAATCCTTTACTGTATAGGCTGAGTTTTCTATTGATTTGTTTTGTTTTGTTTTTAAAGATTTATTTATTTATTTATTGGAAAGTCAGATATACAGAGAGGAGGAGAGAAAGAGAGGAAGATCTTCCATCTGATAATTCACTCCCCAAGTGAACACAATGGCCGATGCTATGCGGATCTGGAGCCAGGATCCAGGAACTTCTTCCAGGTCTCCCGTGCGGTTGCAGGGTCCCAAGGCTTTGGGCCGTCCTTGACTGCTTTCCCAGGCCACAAGCAGGGAGCTGGATGGGAAGTGGAGCTGCCGGGATTAGAACCAGCGCCCATATGGGATCCTGGCGCATTCAAGGTGAGGACTTTAGCCGCTAGGCCACGTTGCCGGGCCCCTATTGGTGATGTTTTTAACATCTTTGTCAAAGATGAGTTGGATGAGTTGGATATAGATGCATTCATTTACTTTATTATTATTATTATTTTATTTATTTTTCATTGGAAAGGCAGATATACAAAGAGGAGAGACAGAGAGGAAGATCTTCTGTCTGATGATTCACTCCCCAAGTGAGCGCAACGGCCGATGCTATGCCGATTCAAAGCCAGGAGCCTCTTCCAGGTCTCCCGTGTGGGTGCAGGGTCCCAAAGCTTTGGGCCGTCCTCGACTGCCTTCCTCAGCCACAGGCAGGGAGCTGGGTGGGAAGCGGGGCTGCCGGGATTAGAACCGGCACCCATATGGGATCCCTGGCGTGCAAGGTGAGGACTTTAACCACTGTGCCACCGTGCTGGGCCCGCATTCATTTGCTTTTAGAGCTTCTTTTCTGTTCTGTTCTTCTGTCTTTATGCCACTATCGCTCTATTTTAGCTACAATAAACTTATATATAGTATGTCTTCAGATATAGTTTTTTTGTATATATATATATATATTTTAATATTTTGACAATCTTTACATAGTTAGGGTAAAAAGGTTCAGGCTACAGGAAAGTGGGTAAGGCTATTATTTTTTCCATATTGTTTCCTTCATGCTTAAAGGGTATATTAAGGGATAAGGCCCACCCAATTTGCCACCCTCCCTAGGTCCCAGATGTAGGGTATGCTCTGAGGTTCTTGCTCAAGTGGTTTTGGTATTTCAACAGTTATGAATCACTGCCCATTTTGCCACTCCAAGCACGATGAGGTCCTTGAAGAATCCACTGATTGACATAGTCCATCATAGAGTCTCTGTTTGCCCCATATTTTGCTGCCAAGGTATAGCTGAGATGGTTGGTTGACCTGTTCTGTCTTCTCTCTTTTCTTGGTTAGGGTTCTGAGTCCAGCATTTTGATTGGGGAGATCTCCAAAGAAACTTTGAGGTGTTCTCAAATCAGATTCTTGTATGTACTAGCAAGTACAGGGCCCAGCACAGTCCATCGCCCCGATCAGCTGGTGGTTACAATTGCTGGGTTGGTTTTGTTTTCACTTCCGACTTCCACTGGAACCAATGGGTGTTACAGCCCAGCCTGGTTCTGCCCAGCACATACTCGGCCCCCGCATAAACCAGTGGGAGCTGCAGCCTAGTTGGAGCAACCCGCAATAACCCCCACCGGGCCCACCCCCTACCCTGGTTTGCCAATATGTGTAGCAGTAGCTCAGTCTGTCCCACACCCCATTCCACCCCAGCCACTGTCCTAGTTTTATGCCCTCCATGGAAGTGGTAACCCAAGAGGGATGAGCCCACTATTTCCCTCCCAGTCCTCTCCCACTCCCAAATTATGCACTCTCCAGATAGTTCTATGGTTTGACTTGACAGAACTAGCCCCCAGTGCCAGCTTCTGCCAGCTGGTGCTGTGGCTAAGCCCAAACAACCTTCACCCACTCTAATTTTGTTTGCCCCAGTAGGAATAATAAGCCCAGCCTGGCTTTTCCCTGATCTGGTCCACATTAGGTGCACAGGTGTTGTAGCCCTGCCTAGTCTGGTCTGCCCCCACACCAGCCCACGCTCTCCTGTGGGAGTAGCTGTCCAGCAAAGGAACCCTCCCTTATTCCCCTGCAGGCTCTGCCCCCTCCCTTCCTTGTTCTCACGCTTGCTGGTTGGGCGCTGCAGTCCCTTCTGGTACAGGCAAACTCACCTTGGCATTCCGTATTGTGCACTAGTCTTTGTTTCGACCGCACCTGGCTCAACCCCCACTGTTCTGGTGCTTGGATTTGCCAGTGGATGATGTGGACAGATTCAGCCTGGTTTTCCCCTGACCCCTGCCGATTGTATGCCAGTGGGTAACTTTCCATGGCCTGTTCTGGGCTGTTTCCTATCATGTTTCTTGCGCTTACTTGCTGGGTCTGTATCCTGCCAGAGGAGTTGCCCAGGCTCCTCCATCAGAACCTCTCCCAATACCAGGTTTGACGCTTACCAGTGGGTCCATGAGCCAGCCCTACTTAGTCCACCTCCTGTCATAGCAGGAACAGTGGCTTTTCCTGACTGGCCTTCAACCCAAACTGGTTCTTGCTGTGGATGTTTCAGCCCAGCCATGGTTTGTCCATACCCACATATGGCTCACACATGGCTCAGTAGGGAGTTGAGACCTTGCCTGGTCCATTGCGCATCTATCCCGGTCCTCCAGGACACCAGAGGGTGTCCTGGCCCGGCTCAGTGCATCCAATCCCAGTCCACATTTGTGCCAAGGGAGACTACGACCATTCCCAGATCAGAACGCAGCCCCCATTCCAGGTCACACGACCCTTGGTGGGAACCTCAACCTAGCTAGGGTTGTCCCCTTAGATCCCCAACCGCGCCTGTTCCCAGCCACAGATCACATGCATGCCAGTGTTTGCTCTGACTCAGCTTGGCACGGCCCCTCACCTGTCCTGACCTCTGCCTTAGACACTGTGGCTTAGCATTCCTGGCTCATGCAGACCAGTAGGTTCAAGAGCCTAGTTCGGCATGACCTTTGCTCCATCCTGTGATGCATTTCCTCCCTTAACTGATTCAAGATTAAGCTGTAGAATGAGGATTGTAGTAGGAATGTGTTACTGATTGATATGCACCATCTATTGAGAAGTTCCTAACCATGGCGCCAGGATGAATAACATCCTGCTTTAAGGGGGAACAAACTGCAGAATTATCCTTAGAAACACCCACTTGACCATGACATAAAAAGTCTGAGCCAGAGTTTGACTGGTTCTGTATAAATAAAGCAGACAGCTTTCATGCATTGTCTACGATGATCATGGAATCCTAGGCTCCGTCTGTTTTCTTTACGCCTCATCCATGCACGCTTCTCGAGTTCCGAACTCAGCTGGAGCTGGACTCCGCATCTAACTGAAAATAAAAGTACTGGCTGCAGGTGTTTCTCAATGCACTGATGAGCTGGCAGGAGAATCAGTAACCCTCAGAGGTAAAAATGAAGTAAAAGCCAAAATCCAGAAAGCAACCTCTGAGCTACTGTGATTGACACCTGGTTCCCTGGAGCCCTTGTTCAGCCGGCCAGAGAGCTGCAGGAGGAAAAAGACAGTGTGGGGCCTGGTCAGTGGGGAAGGACAGTGGGAGCCCTCCATGTAAAGTGAGTCCCACAGGGCCGTCCTGTCATGAACAAATTCACATACCCACTATGCAGCTGCTGATGAAGAGGGAATAGCTGACAACGATTTTGAAAATCCTCCTGCTTTTCTAGCCTTCCGCACACACGGTGCAAAAGCCTAAGCTGAGAGTGTGCATTTCAGTTGCTCCTCTCTGGAGCAGCACACCTTCCATCCTGGCTTCCAAGAACTCCCATAGGCAGAATCCCAGGAAACACAGACTCAGAGTTAAAACTCATTAAACAGGGGGATGGTGCTGGGGCTTGGCAAGTAAGGTACCATGTGTTAGCTGGCATCTCTTATGGATGCCAGTTGAAGTCCAAGTTGCTCCACTTCAGATGCATCTCCCTGATAATGTGCGTGTTAAAACCTTCGAAGGTGACCCGAATTCTTGGGCTCCTGTACCCACGTGGGAGACTCTGAAGAAGCTTCTGGCTCTTTGGGTTTGGACCAGCCCTTCTCTGACCATTGCATCCATTTGGGGAGCGAACCAGCAAATAGAAGAGCTTTCTGTCTCTCCTTATCTCTCTCTGTAAACTGTGCTATTTAAATACATATAGTTTTGGAAATTACTAAACAATGAAGGAAATATGTCAGAATAGACTGAGCAGCAGGCAGCTCAAGGATTTCAGTGTGTATAATATTGCATGTTTAGTAAATCTGACAATGGGGGCTTTAGAAAATCAGTTAGTTGTAAATTTATTTTTTTGACAGAATGACAAAGGGAGACAGTGAAAAAGTGAAATCTTACACTGGTTCACTAGCCACAATGGGCAGGGCTGGGCCAGAACAAAGCTAGGAGCCTGAAGCTCCATCTGGGCCTCCCACATGAGTGCCAGGGGCCCAGGTACTTGGGCTCCTTACAAAAGCATTAAGCAGTCTTCCCAGGCACACCAGCGGGGAGCTGGCTCACAGGCAGAGCAGCGGGGACCCAAAGCAGTGCTCTGATAAAGGATGCCACCACTACAGGCAGGGACTTAACTTGCTGTGCCACAACATTGGCTCCCGGTTCTTGAAAGCTAAAATAGTAGAGGCCCAGTGTTGTGGCGTTGCTGGTCAAGTCCCTGCCCGCAACATGCCATATGGATGCTGGTTTGTGTCCCAGTGCTCCACTTGCAATCTAGCTTCCTACTAACGACCTGGGAAAAGCTGTGCATGATGACCCAAGTGTTTGGGCTCTGGCCACCCTTGTGGGAGACCTGCTGAAGCTTCTGGCTCTTAAAAAACATTATGGGCTGGCAGGGTGGCATAGCAAACTAATACTCTACCTGTGGCACTGGCGTCAGATATGGACACCAGTTCAGGTCCTAGCTGCTCCATTTCTAGTCCAGCTTCCTGCTGATGGCCTGGGAAAGCAGCAGAGGATGCAACTCTGAGGAGTGAACCAGGGGATGGAAGTTCTGTCTCTCCCTCTCTCTTTCTTTCTGACTCTAATATTTTCCTTTTTCTTCTTTTTTAAAGATTTTTTTTCTTTTTCTTGGAAAACCAGATTTACAGAGAGGAGAGGCAGAGAAAAAAATTTTCCAATTACTGCTTGACCCCCAGATGGCTGTAATGGCCAAACCTGAGGTGATTCTAAACCAGGAGCCTCTTCTGGGTCTCCCATGTGGGTGCAGGGTCTCCCACGTGGGTGTAGGGTCCCAAAGCCTTGGGCTGTACTGAACTGCTTTCCCAGGCCACAAGCATGGAGCTGGATGGGAATTGGGGCTGCCGGGATTAGAATTGTCTCCCAGATGGGCTCCCAGCTCTTGCAAGGTGAAGATTTAGCCATCGAGCCATTACAGTGGGCTCAGGCACATTGCCTTCTTGTTTCTTTTCTTTAGAAATTACCATGTTCCTTCCTTCCTGATTGCCTTCCTTCTTTCCTTCTTCTCTTCCTTCCTTCCTTTCTTCATTTTGCTTAGGACAGTGTGACAGATGACCTTGTCGCTGGCGACCAGATGAGCCCTGCAGACTGGGACATTAGTGCCAGCACATCCCCTGCCATGGCAGCTGGCCTGGCTAGGAATGTGCCTAGAGCCCAGGGCCTTTGCCACATGGGTATGGTTCAGGTATATTATTGCCTGTGTCCCCTCGGAGTCCCAGAAATGAGTCAGCTGTACCTTCCAGGAATCCCTGCCATGATCTACTTTATTCGTGGTCCCACTGATGGTTTTGGTACAGTTGGGGAGCCCATGCCTTCCTGTTCAGTTGGCTTCTGATGCCACAGGATCTCTGACCTCAGGGACCAGATCTTTGGGATGTGCCTTGATCTCAGTGTACACAGCTGCATGTGGGATACTGCCTTGGCAGGCTCTTCTGCAAGAGGGAGGAACTTACTCAGGAAAACACAAAAGATAAGCCAGGCTAGTCCAGTGAACCAGGACTTTAAATACCTCTCTTAAAGGCAAAAAGAATCCAGCAACTTCGCAGAGTAATGAGGACCATGCTGGGAACACAGCCATTGGCACTGACTGGAAATTCTCTGGCTCCTGAGATAGACCCATTAGATGACACAGAGATTTCCAAACCGAGACCAGGCAGGGCTCATGTCCATAACCAGCAGGAAGTAATTACAGAAGATGTGATGAATCTTCATCCTTCAGCAATCCTTAAGATTAAGGTCAGAACTATCTGAGGGAGGATGAAATGGAATAGGCAGGTAACTGCTTAGGCTCAAAGTTGGAAACCACGCACTCCTCCCCGACACTGTCATCCTATCCACCTGTCTGTCAATCAGATGACCCCTTCCCCATAGGTACTTCCCTCACTGGCACTTGGATGTGGTATCAGGTAACCATTACCTGTTCCAGGCATGAAGTGGCACCCTTCTGGGATGCTGGGCCACAGGTGGGAGTTAGCTTACTCCACCACGGTGACAGCCCCTGGAATGGGTTCTTAAGTCAGGTATGCAGGGTTCGGGGCGCTCACTGGTAGGATACTGCCCACTGGACTGTTAGTTCTCAGCTGTGGGGCAGGGTAGCTGCTCTCACCTGCATACATCCTCATAATAGCCCTGTGAGAATCAGTGACTGAAGGCAAAGTAACTGTGGTAGAGATGCCCACATATGGTGGAGTGTGAGCTCACTGGGGTGTTGCATGGGATTATGTGATTTGACAACCCACATGGCGTCAGTTCATCTTGGTGAGATGCAGATCCCCTCCCCAGCAGGACAGCTAGAGTCACCGTGATGTGTCAAGCTCAGTGACTTGTGTGGCCTTTTTCCGTGAGGACATACATCCCTGTGTTGATGAACGGAACTCTATGTCCAGAGGTCCTGAGCAAAGGACATTCATTGTTTCATTGATCTTTGCAGTCCTGGGCACAATATTACCCACATTAGTGGGATGAGGAAAATGGAACAAGGATGTCGAACCATGATGAATCACAGAGCTTGTCATGGTCAAAGCCAAGATGCCAGTTCCAGCCTAAGCAGAGTGCATGCCTCTCTGCCCAGTCCTGCTGTTGGTGGAGGGCCTGACCATCCCTAATCAGAGGAAATAAGTGGCCCCTCTCCCAGATCCTCGGCTGCTGCAGGACACCAGAAGCACATGAGACCTCAGAGCTGAGTCCCTGAGATGCCCCAAGAGCAGCTTGGGGTCTGCTCAGTCCTTGCATCCTGCCATTTTCATCTTATTTGTCCTTCCTCTTTGGGCTCATTTTACTAAGGGGGTTTGGATATTCTTGCCCTAAGGTCTCTGGAAGGTTCTGGAAGTGTCAGAGAAGAAGAACTTGAAGATTAGCGTCAGGCAGAGAATGTGGATCCTCAGGTAAGCCAGCTGCATCTGTGCTAAACCTGATGGAATGGATTCTGTTTATGTGTTACCAAAAAGACAGCATCACACAAATTTCATTTGAAGCACTCATTGCAGTTCTAGAATTGAGCAGCACTTCAATGAATGCTGCAACCAGCAGAGCAGAAGGGGTTGGTTTCGTAGACAGAAGGAGCAGATAATTTCAGAATTGCTTGTCTTATAAGGTGCACCCCGGGAGACAGAGTAAGGCCCACTGATGGACAGTGAAATAGTGAAATCTTACACTGGTCCACCTGGCACAATGGACAGGGCTGGGCTAGAACAAAGCTAGGAGCCTGAAGCTCCATCTGGGCCTCCCACATGAGTGCCAGGGGCCCAGGTACTTGGGCTCCTTACAAAAGCATTAAGCAGTCTTCCCAGGCACACCAGCGGGGACCTGGGTCACTGGCAGAGCAGCACCCTTGTGGGAGACCTGATGAAGGTTCTGGCTCTTAACAACAAAACATTATGGGCTGGCATAGTGGCATGGCGTGCTAATCTTCCACCTGTGGCACTGGCATCAGACATGGACACCAGTTCATGTCCCAGCTGTTCCTTTTCTGTCCCAGCTCCCTGCTAATGGCCTGGGAAAGCAGCAGAGGATGCAACTGTGAGGAATGAACCAGTGCATGGAAATTCTGTCTCTCCCTCTCTCTCTTTCTCACTGTGATTTTTCTTTCTTTTATTAAAGATTTATTTCTTTTTCTTTAAAGGCAGATTTACAGAGAGACAGGAGAAAAGATCTTCCATCTGCTGGCTCACTCCCCAAGTGGCTGTAATGGCCGGACCTTAGGTTACCTGAAGCCAGGTCACAAGCAGGGAGCTGGAAGGGAAGTGGAGCAGCTGGTCGTGAAATGACTCCTACATGGGATCCCAGCTGTTGCAAGGTGAGGATTTAGCCATCGAGCCATCATAGTGGGCCCAGCCACTCCCCCAACTTTTTTTTTAAGAAACTACCAACTTCCTTCCTTCCTTCCTTCCTTTCTCTCTTAATATATACCTTCCTTCTTTCCTTACTTCCTTCCTTTATTTTACTTAGGACATTGTAACAGATGACCTTGTTCCTGCCAACCATTAGCCCTGCAGATTGGGACATTAGTGCCAGCACATCCCCTGCCATGGCAGCTGGCGTGGCTAGGGATGTGCCTAGAGCCCTTTGCTATATGGGTGTGGTTCAGGAGTGTTGCTGCCCTGTGTCCCCTCCGAGTCCCAGGGGCGAGTCAGCTGTACCTTCCAGGAATCCCTGCCATGATCTGCTTTGCTCGTGGTCCCACTGATGGCTTTGGCATCGGTAGGCAGCCCTGGGCTTCCTGCTCAGTTGGCTTCTGGTGCCAGAGGACTCTGATCTCAGGGCCAGATCTTTGGGATGTGCCCTGACCTCAGTGTACACAGCTGCATGTGGGACACTGCCTTGGCAGGCTCTTCTGCAAGAGGGAGGAATTTACTCAGGAACATACAAAAGATAAGCCAGGCTAGTCCAGTGAACCAGGACCTTAAATACCTCTCCTAAAGGCAAAAAGAATCCAGCAACTTTGCAGAGTAATGAGGACCATGCTGCGGACATAGCCATTGGCACTGACTGGAAATTCTCTGGCTCCTGAGATAGACCCATTAATGACACAGAGATTTCCAAACCGAGACCAGGCAAGGCTCATGTCCATGAGCAGCAGGAAGTAATTGCAGAAGATGTGATGAATCTTTTTTTTTTCTTTTTAAATTTTATTTTGGCACTCTTTACATTGTTGATTAGGGTAAAAAGTTACAAGGGCTAAAGGGAATATTGAGGAGAAGCCCCACCCAGTCTCCCACCCACCCCAGGTCCCAGATGTAGGGCATATTCCGAGATCCTTGCTCAAGTGGTCCCAGCAGCGCACCAGTTATGCATTGCTGCCAGTCTTACCACTCCAGACACGATGAGGCTGTTGAATAATGTACTGATTGACATAGCCCATCATAGAATCTCCCTTCATCCAGTGTTTCGCTGCCAACATGTAGCTGTGGTGGTTGATTGACCTGTTGTATCTTCCGTCTTATTCTTGGTAAAGGTTCTGAGTCCACCATTTCAGTTGAGGGGATCCCCAAAGAAACCTTGAGGTGTTCCCAGACCAGATTCCTATAAGCACTAGCAAGTACAGGACCTGGCACAGTCCACCTCCCCAATCAGCTGGTGGTTGCAATTGCTGGGCTGGTTCCGTCTTCAGCCCTGACTTCCACTGGAACCAATGGGTGTTGTAGTCCATCCTGGTTCTGCTCATCACATACTCACTCGGTCATCACACATAGCAATGGGAGCTGCAGCCTAGTCAGAGCGACCCCCAGTCACCCCCACCCCTGCCGTGATTTGCAGCAGTATGTGTAGCAGATTAATTTAGTCTGCCCCATATCCCATTTGGCTCTCATAAATGTCGAAGGGTATTGGAGCTTAGTTCCATCCAACCAGCTAAACTGTCCAGCCCTCACGGATGTTGTTGAGTGCCTATTTGTCTAGCCACCCAGCCCCTGTCCTAGTTATTTTGTGCCCTCCCGTGGAGTGGTAACCCAAGAGGGAGGAGCCCACTATTTCCTTCCCAGGTCACTCTCACTCCCGGATTATGCTCTCCCCAGGTGGCCCTGTGGTTGGACTTGACAATATTAACCCCTAGTGCCAGCTTCTGCTCTGGTTAAGCCCTGACAGCTCTCGCCCCCTCTAGTTTTGTTAGCACTAGTAGGAATAGTCTGCCCATCCTGGCTCTTCCCTGATCTGGTCCCCATGAGGCGCACAGGTGCTGCAGCCCTGCCTAGTCTGGTCTATTCACATCCCAGCTCATGCTCTCCAGTGGGAGTAGCTATCCAGCAAGGGAACCACCCCTTACTCCCCTGCGGGTCTGCCCCTCCCTTCCTTTTCTCATGTGTGCTGGTTGAGTGCTGCGGTCACATCCAGCACAGGCAGCCTCACCTTGCCACTCTAAGTTGTGTACTGCTTTTGTCACAACTGAACCTGGCTCGACCCACACTCTGCTCTGGCGTTCGGGTTTGCCAGTGGATGATGCGAGCTGTTTCAGCCTGGTCTGCCCCTAACCCATGCCAAGCGTATGCCAGTAGGAAACTTTCCATGACATCTTCTGGGCTGTTTCCTTCCATGCTTCTTGGGCTTATTTGTGGGATCCGTGTCGTGTCAGAGGAGTTGCTCAGGCTCCTCCCTCAGATCCCCTCCTGATGCAGGTTTCGCGCTTACCAATGGGTCCATGCATGGCCCCCTGCCACCCTCATTGGAGAACCATATGAACCTCCTTGCCCCTGACTTAATCCTGGCTGAGTCCTGACTATTATGGCCATGTGTGCAGTGAACCAGCAGAGGGAACAAATCTCTCTCTCTCTCTGACTTTCAAGTAAGTAAATAAGAAAAGAACGAACTAATCCTGAAACTTATATAGAAATACAAAAGACAAGGAATCATCTAATTAGTGTTGATAAAAATCAAAGTTGGAGGATTCATACAGTGTGATGTAAAGATTGATTAAAAAAGGCCAGCACCATGACAAAGTAGGCTAAGCCTCTGCAGCGATGGCATCCCATATGAGCGCCAGTTCATGTCCCGGCTGCTTCACTTTCCACCCGGCTCCCTGCCTATGACATGTGAAAGTGGCTACCTGGTTCCCTGCACTACATGGGAAACCCAGAAGAGGCTCCTAGCTCCCGGCTTTGGAGCAGCTCAGTCCCAGCCATTAGAGCCGTTTGGGGAATGAATCAGCACATCGAAGGTCTGTTTCTCTCTGTGACTCTGATCTTCAAGTGAAAATAAATATAAATCCTTGGGCACAGAATGATGGTTCAGTGGCTAAATCCTCGCCCCACACACATTGGATTCCACATGCATGCCAGTTCGTGTCCTGGCTGCTCCACTTTCCATTAAATCCCTGCTTATGCCCTGGGAAAGCAGTAGAGGATGGCTCAAAACCTTAGGATGTCCAGAGGAAAGTCCTGGCTCCTGGCTTTGGGTTGGCTTAGCGCTAGCCATTGCAACCATGTAGGGAGGGAACAAGCAGATGGAAAATTTTTCTCTTTTTTAAAGATTTATTTTTATTATGTTTTGTATTGGAAAGGCGGATATATAGAGAGGATAGACAGAGAGGAAGATCTTCCGTCCGATGATTCACTCCCTAAGTGAGCGCAAGGGCCGATGCTATGCCGATTCAAAGCCAGGAGACTCTTCCGGGTCTCCCACGCGGGTGCAGGGTCCCAAAGCTTTGGGCCATCCTCGACTGCTTTCCCAGGCCACAGGCAGGGAGCTGGAAGGGAAGCGGGGCTGCCGGGCTAGAACCGGTGCCCATATGGGATCCCCGGGCGTGCAAGGCGAGGACCTTAACCACTTGTGCCACCGCGCCGGGCCCTGTCTCCAAAAATTCTAAACAATGGTGTCTACAGCACCACGAGTATTTCTGTGCCTTTGTTGTCTGTGTGGGGTCACTGGGTCAGGGAGCATGGACGTTCGGGGGTTCTGCTGCCTCTCCAAGGCCTCGCCAGCAGGCACCATCCCTGAGCCCTGGGTGTGAGAGCTGCAGTCAAAGGGCTTGCTTTCCTGTTCTTCCCAACACAGCCCTCTGAGAGCCGCTGGCTGAAGTTTCTGCACAAGGACTCCCCGGAACTGGAGCTGGGAGGAGGAATGTGTTTCCATGGACATTCCTCATCCGACATGGAGGAGTCAGACCCTCCCTTCAGTCAGGAGCTGCCCAGAAAAAGGTGCCAGGCTGTACCCAGTGCCCTCCAGGAGGCTCAGGTGGGGACTGATGAGACAGGCGCTGCTTGCTGACACAGGGATGCTTGCTGAACTCTGTGAGCAGCTCACACGGTGACCTCAAGGGGTAGGGGCTTAGGGGTGTTGACCGGGGCAGGAGGTTTACACTGGCGAAGCAGATACTGCAGACTGCACAGGAGCTCAGCTCTCTGCAGACACCGCCTGAGGCGCCATGGGAGGTAGGTGGACCAGCCGTGGGGCAGAACTGCCTGGCAAGCACAGGACAGCCCATCTGCCATTGGGCTGCAGCTGAGTGGCTGCATGGAGGCTCCCTACCTCCTGTGGCCAGCCAGGTTGCCAGGGAGGCTGCGGGGCACTGTGCTGGCAGGACTGGACTATTGACAGCACTTTCCTCCCACCAGGAAATGGAGCCCGAGTCGGCCCAGCTGTTGCACAAACGTGACATCCCAGACTTGGGCACTCCCAGGGGCACTTGGCCACCCCAGAAGGTTGGTGATAGGGAATATTGCTTCCACTTTGGTCCCAGTGATCACCAAGCACACAAGCTGTTGAAGTATGAGCTTTTTACCCCCCAAAGCTCAGCTTCCTGTTCTTGCCTGTGTGGAGTCAACTCCTTCCTCTGCCTGCTCCCTTCGCTCCCTGTTCATCTCATGAAATTAACTCTCAGCCAAAAGGGCATCGTGACACCCTGGGGTCCACTGAGGTTGGCCTGGCCTCTCTGCACACCCTGCCACCCTTGCCCTCTCCAGGCTCATGCTCCCTTGCTGAAGGCATTCAGTCACTTGGGGTGTGTTCCTGCTCCCAGGAACCCAACAGGCCCCACTGCACATTTAGTGCTGCAAAACTCAGATCTTGCTTTATGTTGTCATCAGCGTGTAAAGAGCCCTGCCAGAGGCCTGCTGACAGGGGTCACCTTAGCATAGATCTGCCACGGCCAACATCACCTCATGCAGGCCTCCAGCTGGAAGCCAGGAGGCCAAGTTCAGATTCTGGTGTTGTCAGGAGTAGCTTTGAGACCTAAGTCAGCTCGTGGCTCTGAATCTCCCGGTGACAGCAGAGCCTTGCAGTTCCTGTGTGTGATGCTCTTGTCAAGTCTGTTTTGTCTTGCCCTCTTTCCCATTGTCTGGGGTGCAGAGTTGCAGCGACCCACTCTGAGGTCCTGTGAAGTGGTAAGCCTAACTGTCAGGACATCTTTGGTTGCTAAGCAGAAGCCGGTCCCCAGCAGCACAGAGAGCTTGGCACAGCCACTTGCAAAGTCCAGGTCTGAGGTGCTGTTTGCCAGGGAGGGAGCAGGTGAGGGGAGTCGGCCTCAGTCCATTCCCCAGTGGTCTCTAGGGCCTGTCTACTCCCACCTCTGTGCAGACACCCTGAGCTGACCCTCAGGAGCTGGGCCACCTGGAGCCTGGTCATGGAAACAGAGGACTGGGATGAAATGGCATTTACTCACTGTGCTTTGCCGACTTCACTGCCCAGCCTGTGGACTGGCAAGCAGCACCATGGAAAAGTCTCATCTGGGAAACGAGCCCCAGCAGGCAACAGGACACAGCTGTCTCCTCTGTTTGGTTTCAGGACTCTTCTGGCCTGAACAAGCTCCTTGTCCATGGAGCCCCCAAAAGATAGCCCGGCACCTTCCATGTGCAGAGCCTAATGCGAGGGAGGGGCTGAGGCCTGAGGGGAGCTCCCTGACTTGCCAGGGTACCTGCTGGGACACGCTCTATCCTCCTGGAGGGTCTGCCATAACTATCAGTGGTCTCGATGTCTGACCCCTTCCCCACACAGATGTCTGGACAATGTGGTCAATGAGCAGAGTACTTCCCCACCAGTGCCACACCTCCATGCCTTGCTGACCAGTGGAGACGAGCCTCCCACACAGACAGACATCTTTGACCTCCTCAAAGCCTCCTATGAGGTCAGCACTCAGTGGGGAGGTGTGGGGGGTGACAGCCCTGCACCCCGTGGCTGTGCATTGTCTCACCTAATCATCCCCACCTGCCTGCAGAAATTCAGCAGCCTGCGGGCCAGCGACACTGAGCAGATGCGGTTTAAACAGGCTGAAAGTGATCCAGTCGTTGGAGGACACAGCCAAGAGGAGTGTGGTATGTGGGCGTGGGGGGCTCCCACTCAGGCCTGTCTGTGGGGCAGGATGCACACTCCCCTGCTGCCTCACCACCAGTGTCAACATTAGGATATGTGGAACCAGGCAGGGGCATGGCGGGGAGAGGACATGGTCGTTTTATTCTGCTCCCAGATGGGCCAGTGGGAAGCCTGTCTGAAGCCCCGTTCCCCCAAAGCATAGCACCCTCTGTCTCCCACATGTCCCCTCCCCTCGCCCCGAGCATCCCACAGCTGCCCTCTGAGCACCTGCGTGCCGTGCCTCTGCCTCCAGCCTTCATCCTCCACATCCCTGGATGGGTGCAGGTGCCCCTGCCACAGGATCTACTCGTGGTCTCTTGACTGCCAACCTCGTTCCCACTTCCCCAGTGCCCCCCACAAACCTTTCAGACACTCTGAGGTCACAAGTGACAGAAACGGATGGCTCCAGCTGACTGAGAGCAGCTGGCTGGTGGTTTCAGGACCCCTTCCCAAGAGCTGGCACCTGGGTCACAGCAGAGGTCCAGACAGGAGGAACTAAACAATGTCCCATGTCCCCCACTCTCAGCCCACTAGGGCACAGACCTCAGGGAGCTTGCACTGAGTGGCAGGCTGGGTGGTGAGAGGCCAGCAGGGCAAGGCCCTGCCCTCAGTGGGATGGCCGACTTGCCACACTGAGGGGCAGCTCGTGCCTTTGCCCTGGTCCCTGTGACAATCTGTCTCCTGCTGCAACAGGCACTTGAGAGTCCCTCAGCCCAGCCTGTCTCTTTCTTCTAGGTCCGAGCCATACCTGGGGACACTGGCTTCTCCACTGAAGAGCTGGAAGACCTTTACATGGTGTTTAAGGTGAGAGCCGAGAACAGGGACGGGACCTGTAACTGTGACCTTGTCTTCCAAGAGCATCCTCAGCACAGAGGTTCCTGCCGGAAGAGAAGGGGTTTGGAAGCATCCGTGCATGCACTTGCTGTGAAGTCTAAGTGGTAGAAGTTAAGCCTTGTTGGAGTTTAGGCAGAACACTCCCTTAGAAAGCACAAGGCAGCTTACAGCAGAAGTTCATGGGCTCAAGGAACTGCAGAGTTGAGGGAGACAGTGTCAGGCCTGGCTGGATCCAGGGACTCAGATGCAGTGTTGTACACTCTCTCACCCTCTGACGTTCTCTGAACTGCGCTTCCTGCAGAGTCCGTGGCTGTCTGCAGCTCCAGGGACACGCTATCCCCTCAGTAGCCCCAGGACAAGGGAACCTTTCTTCCAAATGATCAGACTGACTCAAGTTAAGATACTATGGCTCAAGTTAGGTTGGCGTTGACTGTTAGGCAAAAAAGAAAAAAAATTAAGATTTATAGTCTAGTGGCTAAATTATATGCACACCTTCTCACATTGTATGCACTGGGATCCTATGTGGGTGCTGGTTTATATCCTGACTGTTCCATTTCCCTTCCAGCTCCCTGCTTCTGGCTTGGGAAAAGCAGTCAAGGATGGCCCAAGGCCTTGGGACCCTGCAGCCACATGGGAGACATGGAAGAGGCTCCTGGCTCCTGCCTTCAGATCAGCTTACCTCCAGCCAGGGAACCAATGGATGGAAAATCTTCTCCCTTTTCTTCTCTCTGGTAAATCTGCCTTTCTATTTTAAAGATACACACATCCTAAAACTAGGTTCTAAAACAAAAGTGAGTGCCTCCAGGGGCCTGACGCTGCCTTGGCCTTTTCCCATGGCATCCCTGGCCAGTCTATCCTTCCCTCCCTTGTGGGGCTGGGGCAGCTGGCCGCAGGGAAGGCTGAGCTGGCCTGGCGATACTCTGAGGAAGCCTGGGACTGGCTCCTGGGCCCTCTGCAGCTGTGAGGAGGTCCTGTCCCAGCCCCCTGGAGCCTGCACCGTCCTGGGGAGCCCCTCTCATCATGCCCTCCTCCTGCCTTCTCCCACAGGCGGGATGTACCACGGGGACATGACTGAAAAGCTCAAGGTGCTCTACAAGCTGCACCTTCCCCCAGGTGAGCACGTGCCCCCACACCCCTGGATTGTATGAGGCACTGATTGCACTTTAACCTGAAAGACACTGGGTGTTTACAAACTCACCTAAGAATCAGAAAGGACTTGATGACACAGCTGGCGACCACGCTGTGCTGTGATGTCATGTGGCAGGCCCAAAGGGGAAACAAATAGTGTGTGTGTCGAAGGACCCACAGGTCCTGCTGACCGTGAAGGCTTAGCTCACAGACCCGGAGGGCCTTGGCTTCCAGTAACAGGCCAAAGCAGCAGGTGTGCTTCCTGTTACACACGGACCCTGGGCAACCTGGGAAGCTTTAAGCTTGTGCTGTGTGCTTCTGGGTGCAGAACCCTGACCTCAGACCCCACAGCACCCCAGGCCCCTGCACTGTCACCCACGCTCACTGAGGCAGTTGAGGGCTGGGCTACTTCTGTCCTCGCCTGTCTTCTGGCAGCAGGCCTGGGAGACCAGGGCAGCTTGTTCCTCCCCAGGTTCATGTTCACACGTGAACCGCACAGTGTGGTCCTCCTCCAGCGGATGTGCTGAGCACAGGGTTCATGTCTGTCAAGTTCCTTCCCTCCTGGTGTAGCTGTCATAGGTGTGATCCCACGCAGGTGACCTTTTCCTAACGAAACCACAGGATTCATCAGTTCTCAGGCTTGTCCATCACACCGCATTGCTGTTTGCATATGGGGGAGACTTGTAGTCCTCTGGAAAAAGAAAACAAAAAAAAAAAAAAACGGAGTGGGATACAGCTGCTGCTGCTTTCAGTGATCAAGTGGGGAAATGCCCAGGCCCTCCTTGACGGTGGTGCCGGAGGGCAGAGCCCAGGGTCAGGCCAAAGCAGGAGGCTCCGTGCAGGGAACCAGAACCCGGGGCTGCTCCCGCACAAGCACAGGCTGGACCTCGGCAGAGGTGGGCTGCAGTCCCAGCTGGAGAAGAATGTGCTCCATGTTGTTATTTCCTGGTTGGCAGAGGCACTACCACAGGAAGATCGGGAAGGAAGCAGAAGCGAGGATACCCAAGAAAAGCGAGCAGGTACAGGCCATTCTCCCCTGACGGCCAGTCAGGGTCTCAGGGCTGAGGTCTGGGGTTTCATGTGGGCTGTGACCATCCCCAGTCACTTCTGCAAAGCTCCCCCACTGCCTGGCCCCCAGTTGACAGGCATGCCCTGAAGGTCAGTGACCTTGGCTGGAGGCCCTGCTGTCCCCTGTGGTGCCTGGTGTCCCCTGTGAAGTTCTCACCTCCTCAGGCCAACCTCTCACAGCCTAGAACACAGCCTCAGGACCATCCTCATCCCATTGAGCCATCCCTTCTTCAGGGCATTCTCCCCATCAGCACCTCCCCAGATGCAGGTGCTTTGTAACAGGGCCCATCCCACCCCCTGACCCCAAGCTCAAGCCCTCTTTCTGTCATGACAGGCCGAGATTAATGTCTTTTCCTCCTGACTCACAGAGGAGAAGGGGACCAGCCCCCCAGACTACTGACTCTACCTTCGCATGTGGGCCAAGGAGAGAGAGGCTCAGAAGGAGACCATCAAGGATCTGCCCAAAATGAACCAGGTGGGCCAGGCTGGAGGCTGCAGCAGACACCTCTGCAGAACCCTGAGGGACACCGGGGCCCAGCATGCCATGTCAGCACCACGCCCCAGGGTCCACACAGGGTGGCACTCATTACTCACTAGCTCACTTGAGCGCCCAGGAGTCCCAGTGAGGATTCTGGAAAGTCAGGAGCTTGTTGCTCAGGGGCCATTTGCACAGGGACCGCTTGTTCAGGTGGAGGGACAGTGGTAGGTCTGAGCAGCCCTGGGGAAGGTTACCCCACAGCTGCTTCCTCACACTCCCTGCCCAGGCACCCTGTGCACACAGGCTTGTCTGCTCTCCACTTCCTGCTCTCTGGGGACAGCAGCTTCTTTGTCTTCCCAAGGGTCTCCCAGGCAGGAAGGGGCAACCCCTGGGTTCAGCTGCAGAAAGTAGCCAGAGGCAGTCCCTGAACTACAGCCTGCCCTTAGTGCTTGGGCTGGGCTGGCCCTGGCTATGCCCAGAGGGGCCCTGTGAGCCTGTGAGCCTAAGCCTTCTCCAGCCTGAGGAATGGGTGGTCTCACCCCTCTCTCAGGCCAGGATGTGGTTTAGAGACCCAAGACCACCCTCACCCCCTCAGCAGCACCCTCTGGGAGCTTCCCTGAAGGTCAGAGTTGAAGTCGCTTTCACCCAGGAGCTAGAAGGCCAAGGGTGAGGCCAGACCCCAGGGAGGAAGCCATGGTCAAGGCCGGGTTCACACAGCCATGCATCTCCAACAGCAGAACCACATGTCGGAGCAGAGAGCCCAGCTCAGAGCTGCTGTCCACTGCAGGGGGAGAGCCCGGCAGGGCAGAGTGACTGCTTAGGTCCCTCCCGACTCTGAGCCTCCACATTCCCGTGTGTGAAGTAAGACTAGAGCACTGGTCTGGCGCCGATAAACAGGACCACATCCTGGCACCAGTTCCAGTGGCCAGCAGCATGCGTGGAATGAACACCAGGGCCATCTTACCATCTCCTTGTTCTGCCTTCCCCCTTGATAGGAGCAATTCATTGAGCTGTGCAAGACGCTATACAACATGTTCAGTGAGGACCCCCTGGAGCAGGACTTGTACCACGCCATTGCCACAGTGGCCAGCCTCCTCCGCATCAGTGAGGTGGGGAAGTTCTTCAGTCCCAGTGTCAAGAAGCCCACGGGTGGCACTCCCAGCAGGGACCAGGGCAGTTCCATCGAGGATGAGTCCCCACTGCCAGCAAGGGAACCCCCTCAGGCCCAGTACAGGAGCTCCAGCCGCCAGCCATGGGGCATCCCCAGTCACCAGCAAGGGAACCCCCTCAGAACCCAGTACAGGAGTGCCAGCCACGGGGGACCCTCAGTCACCTGCAAGGGAATCCCATCAGGACCCAGTACAGGAATGCCAGCCGACAGCCACGGGGGACCCCTGGACCAAAGCTGGTGGAGACACCCACCTTGGAAAAGTGCCACAGGAGAGACAGACGGTGGTAGAGGGGGGCAGTGGAGAGGGGCAGGGCTCACCCTCCCAGCTCCCGTCTGATGATGAAACCAAATACAACATATCCATGTCCTCCTACTCAGTGGTCAGCATGGGCTCCCTGCAGTGTGAGAACCCCACAGCCACTGCCCGCATTGGGAACACCATGGACGCAGACTGGTGCATCTCCTTCAAGCAGATCCTGGCCTCCATCCTGCCGGAGTCTGTGCTGGTCAACTTCTTTGAGAAAAGGGTGGACATTGGACTCAAGATGAAGGACCAGAAGAAAGTAGAGAGACAGTTGAGTGCCTCCAGTGAGCACGAGCCATCTGTTGCTCTGGGCTGAGCCCCTTGGCTGAGTGATTCTGGCCGAGGCCTCTGTCCCTCCCTCCTTCCCTTTGCAGTTTCTCATTAAAGACACAGCCCTCCTGCTCCCCCTTGGAAGCAGTGAGTTGTAAGTGAAAGGAAGGCTGATGCCAACACAGCTGCCTTAGAAAGAGTCTCTGGGCCTGCATCCCCTAGCACAGGCCAGTCCTGGGAACCAGGAATAAGTGGCAGCTCCTCCATTCCTCTCTGCCTGTGGCCTGGGAAGGCAGGAGAGGACAGCCCAAAGCCTTGTGACCCTGCACCCACGTGGGAGACCTGGAAGAAGCTCCTGCCTTCTGGCTTTGCATTGGCTCAGCTCTGGATATTGCAGCACTTGTTGAATAAACCAGTAGATGAAAGATTTTTCTGTCTCTTCTTCTCTCTGTAAATCTGCCTTAGCAATAATAATAATAAAAAAAAATAACAAATCTTAAAAAATAAGAACACTTCTTAAAACAAAGTGGATGGGGCCAGTGCCACTGTGTAGTAGACTAAGCCTCCACCTAGAGTACTGTCATCCCATACAGGCACCAGTTCATGTCCTGCTTGCTCCACTTCCAATCCAGCTCTCTGCTTATAGGAGGCACAGCAGCCAACACATGAACTGACACCCATATGGGATCCTGGCACTTGCAAGGTGAGGATTTAGCCAGTTGAGCCATCACACTGAGCCCCCAGATGCTCCACTTCTGATTGAACTTCCTGCTAATGGCCTGAGAAAACAGTGAGGATGGCCCAAGGGCCCTGCACCCACATGAGAGAACTGGAGGGTGCTCCTGGCTCCAGCTTCAGAGTAGCTCAGCTCTGGCCATGATGACCACATGGTGAGTGAACCAGTGATGAGAAGGGGATTTTCTCTCTCTCTGTAACTCTTTCATGAAACGGGGACCCTTTGTACTGAGCCCAGACACAAGGATGTTAGGGTCTTCCTTTTGTCTTTTCTTCTTTCTTCCTTTCTATTCTTTTAGAAAGATTTATTTATTTTTATTGCAAGGTAAGAGATACAGAGAGGAGGAGAGACAGAGAAGAAGACCTTCCATTACATGATTCAGTCCCTAAGTCGCCACAATTCATGAAACTATGCCGAAACGAAGGCAGGGGTGAGGAGCTTCTTCCAGGTCTCCCATGAGGGTGCAGGATCCCAAGGCTTTGGGTTGTCCTCGCCTGCTTTCCCTGGCCACAAGCACGAAGCTGGATGGGAAGCAGGGTTGCCAGGATTAGAACCAGTGCCATATGGGATCCTTACGCATTCAAGGCGAGGACTTTAGATGCTAGGCCAGCACGCCATGACTCCTCCCTTCCTTTCTTAAGATTTATTTATTTTCATTGAAAAGGCAGATTTATAGAGAAAAAGAGGCAAGAGGAAGAAGGTCTTCCATCTGCTGGTTCACTACCCACGTGGCTGCAAAGACCAGAGCTGAGCTGATCTGAAGCCAGGAACCAGTAGCTTCTTCTGGTCTCTCTCGCAGGTGCAGGGTCCCAAAAACTTGGGCCATCCTCCACTGCTTTTCCCTCACAAGCAGAGAGCCAGATTGGAAGTGGAGCAGCCGGAACATCAACTGGGGCCCATATGTGATGCTGCCACCACAAAGTGGAGGATTAGCCTGTGCAGACACAGTGCCAGCCTGTGTAAATAAATCTTTTTTAAAAATGAGGACAATGGGACAATGTGTGGTAAAGCAGATAAAGTTGCCACCTATAACACTGGCATCTCAAGTCGGCACTGGTTAGTGTCCTGGCTGCTCTATTTCCAATCCAGCTTTCTGCTAATGGCCTGGAAAAAGGGGTGGAAGATGGCCCAAGTGTTTGGGTCCCTGCCATGTAGATGGGGGACCTGGATGAAGCTCCTGGCTCTGGGTTGGCCCTGGGTTGGCCCAGAGCTGGCCACTGCAGCCATCCAGGGAGCAAACCAATGAATGAAGGAATCCTCTCTTTTCTCTTCCTCTCTTTGACTTCAAAAATAGATCTTTTAAAAAATAAGAACAGACTGTTCAATAAGTGGTGCTCAGAAAACTGCCTATTTAAGTAGAATGAAATCAAGTTAGATGTCTACCACCCATGGTTTTCTCCCCCTCCCCACCAAAATCTTATATTTTATTTACTTTCTGTTTTTGATGAGGATGATTAAATATTTCTGAACATAAGCCACCTGAATCCCAGCTGAAAGCTAGAGCCACTGCTGGCATTCCATGAAAGCCAAGACTGCAATGAGGATCCTGCTATTCAGTCACTACTTTTTTTTTTTCAGGTATCAGCCAGCGAAATAGAAAAGAGAACATACTAAGAGGCATGAAAATAATGATTATGGGCCTGACGGCGTGGCCTAGCGGCTAAAGTCTTCGCCTTGAACGCCCCAGGATCCCATATGGGCGCCGGTTCTAATCCAGGCAACTCCACTTCCTATCCAGCTCCCTGCCTGTGGCCTGGGAAAGCAGTTGAGGACAGCCCAAGGCTTTGGGACCCTGCATCATGTGGGAGACCCAGAAGAAGTTCCTGGCTCCTGGCTTCGGATCAGCATAGCATCAGCCATTGCGCTCACTAGGGGAGTGAATCATGGGACAGAATATCTTCCTCTCTGTCTCTCCTCCTCTCTGTATATCTGACTTTCCAAAAAATAAATAAATCTTTAAAAAAGAAATGCTGCTTCTACTCAATGCATTTTATTGTTCTGCCAGCGCATGTGGTAATTGTACATGTTTTTCTCTCTCTCTCTTTTTTTTTTTTTTAGACCTCGTGAAATATTTTTATAAAATTGGGCTGGTGGGGCCCGGCTCGGTGGCGCAGTGGTTAAGGTCCTTGCCTTGCACGCCCGGGATCACATATGGGCACGGTTCTAATCCCGGCAGCCCCGCTTCCCTTCCAGCTCCCTGCCTGTGGCCTGGGAAAGCAGTCGAGGACGGCCCAAAGCTTTGGGACCCTGCACCCGTGTGGGAGACCCTGAAGAGGCTCCTGGCTTCGGATCGGCATAGCATCGGCCATTGCGCTCACTTGGGCAGTGAATCATCGGATGGCAGATCTTCCTCTCTGTCTCTCCTCTCTGTGCATCTGACTTTCCAATAAAAAAATAATAAAAATAAATCTTTAAAAAAAAAACATTACAACAGTAACATCACAATTGAGTGTGTAAGTGTGTGTGAATAGGAGTGTTCAATCAGCTATCCCACAGCAAGCTTCTGGCACTTCTTTGTTGTTCTACAAGTGAAATGCTTCTCAGTCCCAAGTGGGAAAGAGCCACAGAGAAGGACTTTACTTGGTGGTCCTCTTGCTGCGGCCCAAGGAGCTGCCTTCCCTTCCCTCAGCCTGAAGGCCTGCTTGGTCCACCCTGTCCCAGGCAGAATACCCAGCTCCTCTGCTTGCAGCCAGAATTCCAGGAGCAGAAGAGCAGACATGGGCTGGCCACACCACTGCTGCTTCTCTGGCCGGTCCTGGGACTCCTAGCAGCTACCCAGGAAGCACATTGCCCAGTGCCCAAGGCAGTGTGGAAAGCACTGAGCTGAATGAGGAAGCTAGGCTCACTGCTCTCTTGCCTGCATCCCATGCCTGCACGCAAGAAACCTGGCCTGAGGATGCCCTCCCTGGTTTCCACAGCTCTGGGAGGCCTCCCCGCGGGAAAGCACACAATGGACCCAGTGGACAGGAAGCAGAGAATGAAGCCGGAAGCGGAAGGGGTAGAAAGCATGAGGTCTGCCTTGGTCCTCCAAAGGCCTTTGAATCCCCAGGAGTGGGGCTGCATGGGCAGGTGCCAGGGCAGGAGACAGGGTGAAGCCCAGCTCGCTGCAGGCCAGGAGGGCTGGAGCAAGGTCCCCATGTCACTTGGCGAAATGCAGGGTGCAGTCAAGGGCCAAGGCACAGAGAGAAGCAGTTCTGTGCTCTGGATCTCAGTGGGGAACCCTGGCCTGAGGGGAAGGCGCGGCCGCCCCTGTCCACCACGTCAAGCCGCCAGCGCCCCACAGCAGCCAGGGCCCTTCGCTGTCACGACCACGGGCGGCAGCGGGTTCCCCACGCGCCCCAGGCGCGCCAGCTCTGCCCCGCGGCCCACCCGCCTCGCTCCGTGCTCGCGCCGCCCTCAACACTCCAACGGAAACGTCTCGGAGCTCCCAAGAGCGTCGAACGCACCCCCCACACTGAGCGCCGCCGTGCACCTTCAGGACCAAGGAAGGAACCCCGGCATTCAGTGCAGCTTGACCCCGGTAGGGGCCCAGCCCCTCGGACCAATCAACCCCACACCCAGTACCCTACTCCCCACACCCAGTACCCTACTCCCCACACCCAGTACCCTGCTCCCCAGACCTATCTGCTCTCTGAACTGAGTCCACAGGCGGGCGGGGGAAGCTCTCAGAGGCTTCCCCCGCCGCCAGCGGCAGGGGCTCCCACCCCACAAGGCCGGGAGCCTCTTGCTTTCTGAGGGCTCAGCCCTCAATGGGCTCATTTCCAACCTTCTCCTCTGAGGTGGTCCTCAGAGGAAGCAGCTGCTGCCGCCCCAGGCCGCACCCGCTGGACCTGGAGAGGCAGGCCTTGCGTTGCTCAGGATGGCTGCTGCCAGGGGATGCCTGGCACTCCTTGCAGCAGTGCCCCAAGCGCTGCAGCAGGGTCTGCAGCAGGCCCTGTGGAAGTTGCTGCATTATCTATGGGCCCCGCTGGCCCGGCCCCTGGCTTGGGTTCAGCAGAGGGCAGTATCAGGCCGCGCCCCAGAGGAGAGGGGCCCTACAAGCAGCAATGAGAGGGCATTCAAGCCCAGGGGCAGCCCCATAGGCTCAAATGAGCAGGACACACAGGACAGTAGCTCCCAGGCCAGTGGCAGGGCCCCTTCTGCTGTCAGTCACCTGAGCGTCAATAGGGGCCTGGATTCCTTTGTTCCCAAGCCAGGGCCTCTGAGGAAGACTACAAATCCTGAGAGATGGAGGAGGGAACCCGAATGCCCCTTCAGGGTGACATACACCCAGCACAACACCCTCACCAGCTCCTACAGCTCCAACATGGAGACCTGGCTGCTCAGGGCAATCGGGTCCCGAGCTCCAGTCAGGGCATCACAGGGCAAGATCCTCAAGAAACGCCCTCAGGTGGGCATCGCTGCCACCAGGTTTGCCCACAGGAACATCCTACAAAAGAAGGCTGTTGGTTGGGCCAAACCTGCATGGAAGCAACAGAACAAGACCCCCAAGGAAGGCCAAATCAACAGAGTCCACTCTTACATGGATCATAGGAACATCTCACAGAAGCCTGCCAGACAAAATACCAATGAGCCACGGACCAAGACATGCAAGAAAGGTCGGCTGCTCAGGGCCTCAGTCTACAGAGCGCTTCACAGGAACATCGCCAGGGGCAGAACCTCCTCGGCCTTTAGGTACCTGCATGTAAAAGATGGCATGGCTTCCTTTGTGCCCAGGTCTGGGCCTCTGAGAAGAACCCCAAAACCTGAGAGACAGAAGAGGGAACCCGAGTTCCCCTTCAGGGTGACCTGCACCAAGTCCAACCCCAGCACCAGCTCCTACAGCTCCACCAAGGGGCCCTGGAGGCTCTCAGCAATCAGGACCCAAGCTCCGGTCAGGGCATCACAGGCCAAGACCACTAAGGAACGCACTCAGGGGGTCACTGTAGCCTCCAGGGTGCCCCACAGGGATATCCCAGAGGCCAAGGCTGAGGGCAAACCTCTCCAAACACCACATGCCAACACCTCTGGAGATGGGCAGGAGGACAGGGTCCCCTCCTCTACTGAGCCCTGCAACAACCAACAGAAGGCTGAGGGCGAACATGGTGGTAGACTACATGACAAGACCTGCAAAAAAGGTCAGGTGGCTGGCACCAGCGGCTTCAGAGCAACCAACAGCAGCATACTGCTGGAGAGCTCTGCAGCTAAACCCACCAGTGGACAACATGACAAGAACCCTGACAAAGGCCTGCCAGCAAGCACACACACCGAGGAAGCAACCCACAGGTTGATTGATGAGAAGAGGAATGCTATAGGAGCCCCTGCCACAGCACCACAAGTGAAGACCAGAAATGAAGATGTGCAGGGAGTAATAACCCTCCTGAAAGAATATGAAGAAAAAGCATTCCACTCCAAGATGCTCAGAAAAAAATCCCAGAAAAGTGTGGGAACTCCAGCCCGGAAAACATATCCACTAACCACTGAGACAAGGCCACAGAATGGTCTCCCAACCAAGAAGGAATACATCTCTTCAGGATACAAAACAATCTCACAGGGGAAGTCTGTGGCAACCCCGGCTCTGGAGCCACAGGCCAAGTCACCCGGCAAACACCTGCAGGCTGGTGTCCCAGAATCTAAGGTATTTCACAAGGATAGCAGACAGGAGGGAAAGGCTGTGGCTGAATATGCATGTATGGCACAACACGCAGAACTGTCTGAGGGAGGCCAAGACAAATCTCCCACTTCTCAAGGCCCATATTGGGCCATGCCCAAGAGGAAGGTCATGGGCTCACCTTCCTCGGCACAACACGTGCACAACTCAGCCACACAGGTTGGAGTCCCCAAATCCAGCAAGCTCAGCAACACTGTGTACCAGCAGATGGTGGACAAACTCGCCAAGCTGTCTATTGCCAAATCACCCGAGAAACACCCGAGGACCAGTGGCCCTGCGTCCAGGGAGTGGCACAGAGACACCAACAGGAACAGTGTTGGCATCTCTGCCTCGGCACCTCTCATGAAGACTCCTGAGGAAGGCTCGCAGGCAGAAAGCAACACCCTGGAAGGCCTGCCAGCAAGGCTCCCCACATGCCCCGGGCACAGCTCTATTGCCCATGCTGAGACTACAGGTGCCTCTGGCCTGGCACCACAGGCCGAGCATCCCCAGGAGAAACTGCAGCCTGGCACCACAGCCTCCACTGCCCTGCACAAGAACAAGAACACTCAGTCTAAGAAGCAGGCAACTGGTAAACTCACCTGTGGACCCCAGAACAAGAAAACCGGCAAAGTCTCAGAGGCCAGTGTCACGGTCTCTGCTGAAAAAAGCTACGTGCCGCAGGACACAATTGTGGATAACTGTTCCTTGGCACCGTTTGTCGACATCCCTGAGGAAGCCCCACAGTCTGCAACTCCAGCCTCCAATACACCACAGTGCAATATCCAGGTCACGACAAACGATGCTTTCGAACCTGCCAGGACACATGTCTCGTTCCCCAATGCTGGCACACAGTCCAGCTCCCCTCCCTCAATTACACACGGCAACATCCCACATGAAAAGTCTGTGGGCCAATTGATCTCTGCACCACTTGATAACCCTCCTGAGCAATTCCTGCTCACTGGTGCTGCAGCCTCTTTGGTGCCCCAGGAGGAGAATAAAACTGCTGGTGTTTCTGTCTCAACACCACTTGCACAGACCTCTTTAGAAAGCACTCAGGAAACAATGACCCTTGTGGAAGGCTGGCATGACAGAATCTCCAGCTCTGCAGTACACAGCAACAGCGTGCAGAAGGCTGCTGGCACACCCACGCAGGCGTCACAGGCCGGGACCCCCGGGGAAGGCCTGCTAGTTGGCTCCACCACCTCTGAGGGGCCGCACAGGGACATCCGCAGGAGGAGGAAGGCTGCAGGCAAATATGCCTGGGAGTCACTTGCAAACATCCCCAAGGAAGTCTCTCAGGGAGCAAAGATTTCCATGGAAGCCACACAAGAGAGAGTACCTGACTCCACAGAACATAGGGACACCACGCAGGAGAAAGCTGCTGCCAAACCCACCCAGGAGCCAGATGCCAAAACCCATGAGACAGGCTGGCTGGTTGGTGCCCAAGCCTCCAGGGCACCACACAGTGATATCCCCAGTGGCAGCACCTTGTCAGGCTTTAGGCGCCTGCATGACAAAATGGACCTGGCTTCCTTTGTGCCCAGGTCTGAGCCTCTGAGAAGAACCCCAAAACCTGAGAGACAGAGGAGGGAACCCGAGTTTCCCTTCAGGATGACCTGCACCAAGTCCAACCCCAGCACCAGCTCCTACAGCTCCACCAAGGGGCCCTGGAGGCTCTCAGCAATCAGGACCCAAGCTCCGGTCAGGGCATCACAGGCCAAGACCACTAAGGAACGCACTCAGGGGGTCACTGTAGCCTCCAGGGTGCCCCACAGGGATATCCCAGAGGCCAAGGCTGAGGGCAAACCTCTCCAAACACCACATGCCAACACCTCTGGAGATGGGCAGGAGGACAGGGTCCCCTCCTCTACTGAGCCCTGCAACAACCAACAGAAGGCTGAGGGCGAACATGGTGGTAGACTACATGACAAGACCTGCAAAAGAGTTCAGGTTTCTCGCACCAGAGTCTTCACAGCAGCACTTATTAAAATACTGCTGGAGAGCTCTGCAGCTAAACCCACCAGTGGACAACATGACAAGAACCCTGACAAAGGCCTGCCAGCAAGCACACACACCAAGGAAGCAACCCGCAGCTGGATCCATCAGAAGAGGAATGTTATTGGCGTTCCTGCCACAGCACCACATATCAGGATCACTAATAAAGACATGCAGGGAATAACAAACCCCCTGAAAGATAAGGAAGAAAAAGCATTCCACTCCAAGATGCTCAAGAAAAACTCCCAGAAAAGTGTGGGAATTCCTGCCAGGAAAACACAAGCAATGACAGCTGACATAGAACCACAGGACGGTCTCGTAGAAACCAGGGAATACAACTCTTCAAGATACAAAAAATTCTCAAAGGGGAAGTCTGTGGCAACTCCTTTTATGATTCCACAGGCCAAAACACCCAGCAAAAACCTGCAGGCTGGAGTTCCAGACTCTAGATCATTACACAGGGAAGGCAGGCTGAAGAGAAAGGCTGCGGCTGAATATGCATGTATGGCACAACATGCAGAACTGTCTGAGGGAGGCCAAGACAAATCTCCCACTTTTCAAGGCCCATATTGGGCCATGCC
This sequence comes from Ochotona curzoniae, assembly GCF_017591425.1. Lineage (NCBI taxonomy): Eukaryota > Metazoa > Chordata > Mammalia > Lagomorpha > Ochotonidae > Ochotona > Ochotona curzoniae. The sequence goes on along the minus strand of NW_024464931.1, from coordinate 24,599 downwards.
CAAGAGGAAGGTCATGGGCTCACCTTCCTCGGCACAACACGTGCACAACTCAGCCACACAGGTCGGAGTCCCCAAATCCAGCAAGCTCAGCAACACTGTGTACCAGCAGATGGTGGACAAACTCGCCAAGCTGTCTATTGCCAAATCACCCGAGAAACACCCGAGGACCAGTGCCCCTACATCCAGGGAGTGGCACAGAGACACCAACAGGAAGGACAGTGTGGCATCTCTGCCTCGGCACCTCTCATGAAGACTCCTGAGGAAGGCTCGCAGGCAGAAAGCAACACCCTGGAAGGCCTGCCAGCAAGGCTCCCCACATGCCCCGGGCACAGCTCTATTGCCCATGCTGAGACTACAGGTGCCTCTGGCCTGGCACCACAGGCCGAGCATCCCCAGGAGAAACTGCAGCCTGGCACCACAGCCTCCACTGCCCTGCACAAGAACAAGAACACTCAGTCTAAGAAGCAGGCAACTGGTAAACTCACCTGTGGACCCCAGAACAAGAAAACCGGCAAAGTCTCAGAGGCCAGTGTCATGGTCTCTGCTGACAAAAGCCACGTGCCACAGGACACAATTGTGGACGACGGGTCCTTGGCACCGTTTGCTGACATCTCAGAGGGAGGTCCCGAAGAAGCAGTGACCATCGCACAAGGCCAGGCTGAAAGCGGCAACGCCTCTTCAGATAAGAGCAACATCCCACAGGAGAAGGCTGAGGGAGCTCCTGGCGTAGTGCCACAGGCCATGACACCTGACGTAGGCCCACGGGCTGGGACCCCAGCCACCACTGTGCTAAACAGCAGCATTCAGGTTGACAAGGCAGTGGTGGGTGATCTCGCCCATGCACCTCACGGACAGGAATTCCAGAAACTCTCCAAGGCCAGTTCCACGGTCTCCGTGGAAAACAACCACGCACCACAAAAGACAGTTGCAGATGACTGGTCCTTGGCACCATTTTCAGACAACCTCGACCAAGGCCTGCAGGAAAGAAAGAACTCCCTGCAAGGCCAGGAAGAAAGGGCTTACACCTCTCAAGAGAGCAAAATTCTGCAGGGAAAGTCTGTGGCAACTCGAGCTCTGGAGCCACAGGCCAAGACACCCGGCAAACACCTGCAAGCTGGTGTCCCAGACTCCAAGGTATTCCACAGGGAAGGCAGGCAGAAGAGAAAGGCTGCGGCTGAATATGCATGTATGGCACAACATGCAGAACTGTCTGAGGGAGGCCAAGACAAATCTCCCACTTCTCAAGGCCCGTATTGGGCCATGCCCAAGAGGAAGGTCATGGGCTCACCTTCCTCGGCACAACACGTGCACAACTCAGCCACACAGGTCGGAGTCCCCAAATCCAGCAAGCTCAGCAACACTGTGTACCAGCAGATGGTGGACAAACTCGCCAAGCTGTCTATTGCCAAATCACCCGAGAAACACCCGAGGACCAGTGCCCTGCGTCCCGAAAGTGGCACAGAGACACCAACAGAAACAGGAGCAGTGTGGTCATCTCTGCCTCGGCACCTCTCATGAAGACTCCTGAGGAAGGCTCGCAGGCAGAAAGCAACACCCTGGAAGGCCTGCCAGCAAGGCTCCCCACATGCCCCGGGCACAGCTCTATTGCCCATGCTGAGACTACAGGTGCCTCTGGCCTGGCACCACAGGCCGAGCATCCCCAGGAGAAACTGCAGCCTGGCACCACAGCCTCCACTGCCCTGCACAAGAACAAGAACACTCAGTCTAAGAAGCAGGCAACTGGTAAACTCACCTGTGGACCCCAGAACAAGAAAACCGGCAAAGTCTCAGAGGCCAGTGTCATGGTCTCTACTGAAAAAAGCCACGTGCCGCAGGACACAATTGTGGACAACGGGTCCTTGGCACCGTTTGCTGACATCTCAGAGGGAGGTCCCGAAGAAGCAGTGACCACCGCACAAGGCCAGGCTGAAAGCGGCAACGCCTCTTCAGATAAGAGCAACATCCCACAGGAGAAGGCTGAGGGAGCTCCTGGCGTAGTGCCACAGGCCATGACACCTGACGTAGGCCCACGGGCTGGGACCCCAGCCACCACTGTGCTGCACAGCAGCATTCAGGTTGACAAGGCAGTGGTGGGTGATCTCGCCCATGCACCTCACGGACAGGAATTCCAGAAACTCTCAGAGGCCAGTTCCACAGTCTCTGCTGAAAAAAGCCGCGTGCCGCAGGACACAATTGTGGATGACTGGTCCTGGGCACCGTTTGTCGACATCCCTGAGGAAGCCCCACAGTCTGCAACTCCAGCCTCCAATACACCACAGTGCAATATCCAGGTCACGACAAACGATGCTTTCGAACCTGCCAGGACACATGTCTTGTTCCCCAATGCTGGCACACAGTCCAGCTCCCCTCCCTCAATTACACACGGCAACATCCCACATGAAAAGTCTGTGGGCCAATTGATCTCTGCACCACTTGATAACCCTCCTGAGCAATTCCTGCTCACTGGTGCTGCAGCCTCTTTGGTGCCCCAGGAGGAGAATAAAACTGCTGGTGTTTCTGTCTCAACACCACTTGAACAGACCTCTGAAGAAAGGTCTCAGGAAACAACGACCCCTGTGGAAGGCTGGCATGACAGAATCTCCAGCTCTGCAGTACACAGCAACAGTGTGCAGAAGGCTGCTGGCACACCCACCCGGGCGTCACAGGCTGAGACCCCCGGGGAAGGCCTGCTAGTTGGCTCCACCACCTCTGAGGGGCCGCACAGGGACATCCGCAGGAGGAGGAAGGCTGCAGACAAATATGCCTGGGAGTCACTTGCAAACATCCCCAAGGAAGTCTCTCGGGGAGCAAAGATTTCCATGGAAGCCACACAAGAGAGAGTACCTGACTCCACAGAACATAGGGACACCACACAGGAGAAAGCTGCTGCCAAACCCACCCAGGAGCCAGATGCCAAAACCCATGAGACAGGCTGGCTGGTTGGTGCCCAAGCCTCCAGGGCACCACACAGCGATATCCCCAGTGGCAGCACCTCGTCAGGCTTTAGGCGCCTCCATGCCAAAGAGGTCCTGGCTTCCTTTGTGCCCGGGTCTGAGCCTCTGAGAAGAACCCCAAAACCTGAGAGACAGAGGAGGGAACCCGAGTTCCCCTTCAGGATGACCTGCACCAAGTCCAACCCCAGCACCAGCTCCTACAGCTCCACCAAGGGGCCCTGGAGGCTCTCAGCAATCAGGACCCAAGCTCCTGTCAGGGCATCACAGGCCATGACCACTAAGGAATACCCTCAATGGCGCATCCCAGCCTCCAGTATGCCTCACTGGGACATCCCAAAAGGAAAGGCTGCGGGCCAACGTCTCCTGACAGCATACACCATGATCCCCGGATATGGACTAAGAAAAGCAAAGAGCCCTGAGCTAGGCTGGGAGGACAGGTTCCTTTCCTCATTGGAATGTAGGTACATCACACAGCAGGGTTCATGGTCACCCACCCAGGTGCCACAGGCCAAGTCCCGCAAGGAACATCAACTGCTTGGATACCCTGCTTCCAGATTGCTTCACGGCTGTGCCCCTCGGTCCTTGGGCCTCAAGCTGCCCAAGATGGCTGGTGACAATGGTCACCTGGCACTCCTCGCACAACTGCCACAGATGCTGCAGCAAGGTCTGCAACAGACTCTGGGGAAGGTGCTGCATTCCTTATGGGTTCCACTGGCCCGTCGCCTATCTTGGGGTCACCAGAGGGCAGCAGTAGGCGGCACCTCTGAGGAGAACTTCCATACAGACAGCAATGAGGCAGCACCAAAGCCTGGGGGCAACCCCACAGTCCAAGATGGACAGGATACACAGGATTACCACACCCAGGACAGTGGCAGTGCCCGTTCTGCCTTTAGGCGCCTTCGTGTCAATGGGGTCCTGGCTTCCTTTGTGCCCAAGCCTGGGCCTCTGAGAAGAACCCCAGATCCTGAAAGACAGAGCAGGGAACCCGAGTTCCCCCTCAGGGTGACTTTCACCAAGTGCAACCCCAGCACCAGCTCCCACAGCTCCACCAAGGTGCCCTGGGTGATCAGAGCAATCAGGGCCCAAGCTCCAGACAATGAATCACAAGATGGACAAGATACACAGGATTACCACACCCAGGACAGTGGCAGTGCCCGTTCTGCCTTTAGGCGCCTTCGTGTCAATGGGGTCCTGGCTTCCTTTGTGCCCAGGCCTGGGCCTCTGAGAAGAACCCCAAATCCTGAAAGACAGAGCAGGGAACCCGAGTTCCCCCTCAGGGTGACTTTCACCAAGTGCAACCCCAGCACCAGCTCCCACAGCTCCACCAAGGTGCCCTGGGTGATCAGAGCAATCAGGGCCCAAGCTCCAGACAATGAATCACAAGATGGACAAGATACACAGGATTACCACACCCAGGACAGTGGCAGTGCCCGTTCTGCCTTTAGGCGCCTTCGTGTCAATGGGGTCCTGGCTTCCTTTGTGCCCAAGCCTGGGCCTCTGAGAAGAACCCCAGATCCTGAAAGACAGAGCAGGGAACCCGAGTTCCCCCTCAGGGTGACTTTCACCAAGTGCAACCCCAGCACCAGCTCCCACAGCTCCACCAAGGTGCCCTGGGTGATCAGAGCAATCAGGGCCCAAGCTCCAGTCAATGAATCACAGGGCAAGACCCCCAGGGAACGCCCTCAGGGGGTCACCCCTGCCACCAGAGTGGCCCACAGGGACATCCCACAAGGGAAGTCTGAGAGCAAACCTCTCCAGACACCACAGGCCAAGACCCCTGATGCAGGTTGGGTGGACAGGGTCCCCTCCTGTATGAAACGCACCATCAGCCCTCAGAAAGCTTCAGGTCAAGCTGGTGGTGCACCACATGCCAAGTCCTGTGAGGAAGGCCAGTTGGTCAGCGCCCAGGCAGCCAGGGTGCTCCACAGCCACATCCCACAGGAGAAGGCTGCAAGCACTGCTGTGGGGAAGACTGAATTCCTGAAACCTCCTGCACTGCAGCGGGATCCATCCAGACCCCAGAAGCGGAAGGTCCCTCTGCCGCTGCCGCTGCCCTGCAAGAGACGAAAGCTACTCATCCTGCCCGAGGCACCCGACCTTGGATGCAGAGTCACTGCCAAGGAAGTAGACGATGAACGGCATGTTGTGAGTTACTGAATCAACACAGTCCTGAGTGGTAAGCATGGTCCCTGTCCGGCATGCCCCTGCCCCCTGGCCCTTTCCCATTCCCTGTCAGGCACCTGCCCTCCTCCTTGTGCAGGGGTCAGAAGGAAGAGGGCTCTGGCCTGCTCTTCTTGCCTCTGTCCATTGGGGGTGGCCACTCTGGGGCTCCTCCAGGAAGCCTGCCTTGTTGGGCCAGGCCATAGGACCTGGGTGTCCTTTCCTGGGGCCCAGGGCTCCTTACTGTGCCATGAGACCCCAGCTAGTGTCTGGGATGAGGGTTGTGCAAGGTCATCCTGAGTCTGCATTTGAGGGGGAGCCCAGGATACCCTCTACTCCCAGCCAGCAGCCTGGCCCCAAAGATAGTCAGCTCCCACAAGGGGCTTCATGGTACCACTTGGTTGCTTGAGGCAGCAGGGCTGGGCCCCAAGTGGTAGCAGAGGGACAGGTTTCCTGGGTAGCCCCTCCAAGCCTGAGCCCACAGGATGCCTCTTCCTGCTTCTCTGACCCATGCATGGCAGCTTTGGCTTCCTTCGACCCAGCACACATGTGCACAGGGACATGCAGCCTGAGAAATGGATCACTCCACAGTGTAATGATCACCTGAGAGTTCCAGAAGGACTCACAGCCATGGGCTGGGGGTCTGCCTCTTGTTTGGGCTCTAGGTGTGGCAGATGCAGGCACAGAGGAGCCTGAGCTTTGCTCAGGTGTGGTGTCGCTCTGCAAGGGAGGCAGAAAGTGCTGGAGGAACAGGCTCGTTGGGGTCACAGAAAAGGCACAGTGTCCTGAGATCAAAGGTCAGCTGATGCTCCAATGGTTTTCCAGATAATGTCACTTGTGAAGAAGGATTGATTCATTTGAAAGGCAGAGTTAACAAGACAGAAACTCAGATCTTTCACCTGCTAGCTCACTCTGCACAGTGGCCACAGTGTCCTGGGCTGGACCAGGCTCCAGCCAGGGACCAGGAGCTCTCCTTGGTCTCCCATGTGGGTGTCAGGGGGACCCTCAGGGTCCTGGACTGTCTTCCCAGGCTTTCCCAGGTGCACCAGCAGGGAGCTCAGTGGGCAGTGCTGTGAGCTCATCCCTGTAGCTGGCCTAGGCTGCATTATCCTCACTCCAGCCTATCTTCTGGCCTCTCTCATGATTTTTCTCTGCTCTGCTTACAAAGACATTATTTAATTGTCATACACTAGGGACATACAACCTCCCTGGAGGTTTTGATTGTCAATTTATTCTGCTGAGTTCTCAAATCCACATTTTATGACTTCCAATCTCTTAACATCTCAGGACACATTTGGGGCCATTTTGTTTGCTATGGATACTCTGTGTGATGACTCTGCTTATTCCCATTTCTTAAAATGTTAGCACATTTGCTTTTGAAAGAGAAAAGATGGATTCATTTCTTTCTTTCTTTGAAGGTCAGTTAGAGAGTGGAGGGTGAGCCTGAATCTTTCATCTGCTGATTTCCTTTTCACATGACCACAATGGTGAGGACAGAGCCAGGATAAAGCCAGGAGGCAGAAGTTCCATGTGGATCTCCCCCGTGGGTGCAAAGGGCCCAAGCACTTGGCTTTTCCCAGGCTGTTAGTGTGGCGCTGGCACAGAAGTGGAGCAGTCAGGACAGGAACCAGTGCACTTACAGGGTGACAGCACTGCAAGTGGCGACTTGACCTGCTGTGTCAAATGTTGGATTCTAGCTGCTTTACGGCATATGATTGTGTTACAAAAGAAGTGTAATCACTGCCTTTCTCTTGGACTTGTTCATGTCTTCACAAACAGTATATTAGTGCCATTGTTGGATTTCACTTTTCTCTTTTGCAAATTAATTTCTATTGATTTGTCTCTGTGTTTTTATTTTTTTGCTTCCTTTTTGTCTTTTGCCCTTCAGTCCCTCTGTGCTTAGTAGATATGTTCTGTGGATTAGTGTAGGCCATTTTCTTTAAGGGAGCCGGCAGTGTGCTTCAGCACATTACACCCCACGGAGGCACCGGTTTGAGTCCCAGTGGCTCCACTCTGATGCAGCTCTTGACTGCTGATAATTTCCTTTGCCGTGTAGAAACTTCTTAGCCTGATGGAATCCCCGTTTGCTTGAATTGCCTGTGCTTCAGAGTCTTACCCTGGAAGTGTTTGTCTATGTCCATGTCTTGAAATATTTCCATTTAGTCATTTGAGGGAATTTAAGATCCTTGAGCAGTTTAGAGTTGCTTTTTGATTCGAATGAGGTGTCTAGTAGGGATCTTCTTGCATACTTCTGTACAGTTAGGTCCTATTTTCCCAAATCCCTTTGCTAAAGACACTGTCCTTTCTCTCCGGATTGACTTCAGTTGGCTTGTCATCAGTGAGTGGGTTTTGTTTTCCTTGTCTGTTCTCGGGGCCCACATTCCCTCTTGCTGACCTCATGCTGTCAGTCATTTCCTGTCTCCAGGGACTTTGCCTGGGTTTGAGAGCTCCTGTGGGTGAGTGGGTGGGCATTAGTGCTCCCTCCGAGTAGAGATGTCCTTCTGTCCAGACAGGCATGCAGAGTTGGCCGCAGACACTGCAGGTCTGGGGGTTCTTGTCTCAGTGCTGCTTCCCTGAGGGTGAGATCCTGGGCTCCTCATTGGGGAGCTGCTCACGCAGACATCAGTCCTGCACATGCGGGCACTTGGTGGGCATGTTCTCCTCCACAGGGACTGCCCTGGTGGGCACTGGAGGCCTTGCCTGTGGCCCTGGTGCAGCCCCGGCTTTGTGTTCACAACCGCTCTGATACCTTCTTGTGCACTCAGTGTTGTCTCTCTCCCTTTCAGACAACTACGTTGACAGCCAGACGAGATACGCAAATCGAGGAGGCCTCTTCAGGACATGGCTGCTGTGAGCTGGCCCTGGCCGGCAGCACCTGGCTTTGCTCCGGACATCTGCAGTGACCCCATTTCATGCCGGCGCATGCTGACGTGTTCTGATGCCTGAACAAGATACCACATAAATTCTCAGCACTGGCTGATTTCTCCCACTGTGTTTAGTGTGCCCATGATGCCATGTCATGACTTGAACCCCTCTAGGTCCCAATTGTGTCCCCTTATCCTAGATACCTGCACCCCTTCTGTTTAGCCACTGTGCCCTCTGAGTCAGGTCTGCTGTCCTACTGTCTGTGACAGCCACTATGTCCTCTCCCAGCTGTCTCCTGTCCACCAGCTTCATGGACAGCATTAGTCTTGCACATGCGTGCACATGGCGGGCGTGATCTCCTCAACAGGGACTACCCTGGTGGGGGTTGGATGCCTTGGCCATGGCCCTGGTACGGCCCCACTTTGTGCTCACAACCTCTCTGATATCTTCTTGTGCACTCAGTACAGTCTCTCCCTTTCAGATGACTACGCTGACAGCCGGAGGAGATACGTGAAGTGAGGAGGCCTCTTCAGGACACAGCTGCCATGAGCTGGCACTTGGCTTCGCTCCGGACATCTGCTGCAGCGACCCCATTCCACACCACTGCCTGCGTGTTCTGATGCCTGAATAAGATGGTCCTACAAGTGCTCACGCCCAGCTGATTCCTCGCAGAGTGCTTGGTCTCCACCACATCTTGAATGACTTTGGACACTTACCTCACTCACCTACTCCCCCCCCACTTTTTCTTTTGCTATGGGCCGCCACCCCTATGCCCTCGATTCACCAGTTTGCTTCCCCACTGTCTGTGACAGCCTCATGTCCTCACCCAGCCATCTCCCCTTCTCTCCAGCTTCATGGAAGGCGGCCTCCTGTCCTTCTCCTGCACTGGGACTGCCCCAGTGCAGGGCAGGCTGCGGGGCCTCAGAACAAAATCCTGTCCCAGGGAGATGCAGCCCCAGGAGGCAAGGAACTGCCCAGTAGGATGGGTGCTGCCAACCACAGTGTGCAGAGTCTTCAGTGACAGTGGCACAAGAGGTGCAGGTTGTTTGTGTCTGTGCCTGGGATGCTGTCCTGGGCTCTGTGGTCTGGTGAAGTGACAGTGCCCTTGCCTCCAGGGCGGCAGGAAGGGCGGTGGGGAGAGATGTCCAAGAATCAGGGTCCAGTACAGCCAGCAACCTGGCACTTGGGCACCAAATCTGTACTCTCTGGGATCATGGGTGGATAGAGGGGGAGGGGTGCCCCTCCTTTAAAGTAGGGCTTCTAAGAGACTCTCTTCTTCCCCTCCAGCCCCTGCTTTGTACCCCACATTCAAATGGTTCCATGTAGATGTAGAGGCTTCTCCTTCTTAAACTTTTAGAAAAAGCAGATTAAAATGTTTTCCAAACCTTTTCCAAAACTTTTGAACTTGATGCACGTCCTTGTATGTGTAGCATAAGTGAGGGACAGAGGAAGTTCAACACCATTGTACTTTTGACAAGAATGTGTTTATTCATTCGAAAGACAGAGTTACAGTGAGAGCACGAAGGAGAGACAGAGCTTCCATCCACTGGCTCACTCTCCAAATGGCTGCAAGTGTGGGAACAGGCCAGCCCAGAGCCAGGAGCCAGAAGCTTCTTCCAGGTTTCTGTCATGGGTTCAGGGGTCCGAGGCCTTGAGCCATCTTCCTCTGCCTTCCCAGGCACATTAGCAGGGAGCTAGACTGGAAATGAATTAACTGGGCCTGGAACTGGAGCCCCTATGGAATGTCAGCCTCCCAGGTGGTGCTTCACCAGCTACAGGATGCCACAACAGCCTGCCAGGATGATTCTATAGGGGAGGAGTTCTAGTGGATGCCTTTCTCTGCCCTGCCCTCTCCTGCACTGACAACACAGCTGAGAGCCTGGTGCAGTGCCTAGAGATGCAGCACAGTGGCTTGCAAGCAGGAATCCTGGGTCAGGTGCCTGAGACTCACTCATCCAAAGTCTAACAGTGGGGCTGAGCAAGGGATTCTCGGCAGAAACGGATACCAGGCCCTTCACTTCTCCGCCCTAACCCCCAAGCCCTCACTGGACCCCATTCTCCATGTGCTCCAATGCCCAAACCCAAGGGCCTGAGGCACCTGGCAATAGCTCTCAGGACCCAAGCCCAAGAGAAGCAGATGGATGAGGAGCAAGGCATGGCCTCTCCACATCCATGTCCAGGTTCCCAGAGGGTGCCTGGATGCAGTCTCCAGGACAGGTAACCCCAGGCTTCTGGGATGTCTCCTCCACACAGCGGGACCAGTCCTCAGGGACACCCCGACTGAAATCGAACATTCTCTGAGGAGCCCAGTGCTTGAAGGAATAAAGCTGTTGGAAAGGGGCAGGCAATGGGCTTTCCCAGACTGAAGTGAGCAGGTCTCAGCTCGTGGTCGCCTAGTAGTTGAGGCTGGGGTCTGTGGTGGCTGCGTCAGGCCGGGCATTTGGGTGCATACATCAGGAGTGCTTGTTCTGCGCTCAGCTGCCAGTACCCCAAGGACCATAGCACAGGCACCGTGACCCCCACACCCTGAGAAACCCTGAGCCAGGAGCACCCTCTGAATCCTGAACCAATGCGCAGCACCCTTGCCTTCAGCTGCTGCCTGCTTCTAGGGTCGGGGGTGGCTGGGTGGGACAGGAGTGTTACGGGGGCAGGGCCAAGCCTGCAGGTTCTTGCTCTCTTGGGGCCGCTCCTCCCTGCAGATGCCAAAGTTGTCTTCTGAAGTGTGGCAAAGCACTGGCCACTTCTGGGTGCCATTGCCACAGGTCACAGGCAGAATCCCTGTTCAGGGCTCATCTCCCAGGCAGGGTCCTCAGCTTGGAGAGAGCTGGAAGAGGCCATGAAAGTCCTGCCTCACCTCCTCTGAATGTGACACAAAAGGAGACTGGGTGGGCTCCAGGGGCAGAGTGCAGGTCAGAGCTTGCCCATTCTCGGTGGCCACCCCAACCTCCTGGGACTCCAAAGGACACACGTGTCCACCTCTTAGCAATGGCTGTTAAACACAGGTGTGTGATGCCTGCCTGTGGCCTGGTGCTTGTGGGAGCCACAGGCAGGACACTTGGTCTTCAGTGTGGTGATAATGGAGGCATCTCTCAAGGCTGGTTGCTCTTGGGAGGTTGCTGCTGTTCCCTCCCCATCTCTCTCCCAGCTTCCTTCTCTGTAGGTAAATGCTGGGGCTGTGATGCCACCTGCCAGGAGACCCTCCCCAGAGTCAGGTTGATGTCTGCAGCAGGCCCTTGAGCCTCCAGAATTGTGAATTGAATGTATTTCTTTTCTGAGTTTGACACTGTCCCAAAGCAGGTTAAGTTGATGCTGCCTATTCTTGAAGCCCATATGGGTGCCAGCTCCACTGCTGGCTTCCCCATATCCATCTCAGCTCCCTAAAGTGCCCAGGAGAACAGCCCAAGGTGGCCCAAGGACTTGGGCCCCTGCACCCACAGGAGACACCTGGCTGAAGCTCCTGGCTCTCAGCTTCAGCCTGACTCAGCCCTGGCCATTGTGACCCTCTTCCTTTCTCTAACTCTACCTTCTAAAAACTAAAATCTAAAGAAGCAAACAAAAAACCTCACCCGTTTTCGTTATAGTGTACACAGCCTCAAATATTTCAGTATAGCAACGGAAAAACAGACTAAAACAAGAGCACTTCAAAAGTGTAACCTAGCATGTGTGGAATACAGCCATGCATAATGCATACCCACATAAACAACACAACTTGTAAATGTGATGTAGCAGAAAAGTACTGAAATAAAGCATTTCCAAAAAAAAATTTGTGGAAAATTGAATAAAACAAGCTTGCTTTGGTGCAAAAAAGTTCTGAATTCTCTACACAGGTTTTGCATAATTGGTATCTTCCAGGGACTGTATGGGTCCCCTTGTACACATCGGTTGCAGGGGCCAAAAGGCCATGGGGAGATGCCCTGTGCTGGGGGGCCTGGCCCCAATCCCAGGAAAAAATAGTGGAGAAAGATCAACCCTGAGATATACTCTATTTGGCTGCTTACTTTCAAACTTAAGTAGGGATACTTTAAACACGCAAGTCATCCAGAAAGTGGAAAAATTGGACTATCAAAAGATAGAGCAGGGGAGCTGGACAGAGGCACAAACAATACCCTCTGTGTTTACAGCAGAGAGACAACAAACGACACACTTTCTGTGATGTTGGCAGGGACACCGAAGAAAACCCAAGGGGAGGATGAACTCAGCACTAAAGGGAGAAAGAAACTTAAACTACAAAACACAGGACAGACCACAGCATTGTGCGTGTCTCGACTCTGGCACCTGATAAAAGAAGGAAATAAAAATTTGACTTTAGGCTTCTGACTCCAAATACATACTGAGTGCTCCAAAAACAAGTATCACAAGAGACTGTAAAGTGGTCACGTATTGGTGAGCAAGACTGGCATATAGATGCAAACTTTATTTTTTCTGAAAGAAATAAACTGAACCTACAATCCAAAGAAAACACACAGATAACATTCCAAGGAAAGTGATCACAATCAGAGCATACAAAATAGATACTCTGGAAAAAAGGGCAAAACAGATCAAGGATCAAGAAATACCAGGTACTGATCTCACAGGCAAAGGAAAGAGGAACTTAAAAGAATCAGCAGGAAACAAGAAAATTTACAGAAGAATGCAACAGACTCCCAGTGATCCAACAATACACTAGGCTGAATTAGAACTCAATGGACTGAGGACATACCAACCAGAACTGAAGAAAGAAGCTGTAAATGGGGAGATGATCCAAAGATATCGCCAAAAATAAAGTTCAGTGACATAAAGAGAGAAAACATGTAGAAAAGTGGTCTGATGCATGGGAGAAAAAGGTGAGAAAGTCTAACTGATGCCAAATTGGACGTTCAGAAGAGAACAGATTAAATAAAAACTGGACTCCAGGGGTTAGGAATGTTTTGTTCTTAACTTGGATGGTGCTTGTGAGCACAGAAACACCCACTGATCTGCAGCTATCGTGCACTTGTTGGTAGGCACACCATATTTTTTTTTTAAAGATTTATTTTTATTATTTTTTATTGGAAAGGCGGATATACAGAGAGGAGAGACAGAGAGGAAGATTCTTCCGTCCGATGATTCACTCCCCAAGTGAACGCAACGGCCGATACTATGCCGATCTGAAGCCAGGAGCCTCTTCCGGGTCTCCCACGCGGGTGCAGGGTCCCAAAGCTTTGGGCCGTCCTCGACTGCTCTTCCGGGCCACAGGCAGGGAGCTGGAAGGGAAGCGGGGCTGCCGGGATTAGAACCGGCGCCCATATGGGATCCCGGGCGTGCAAGGCGAGGACTTAACCACTTGTGCCACCGCGCCGGGCCCGGAACACCATATTTTAATGGTTTCCAATACGGGCACTACTCAAGAAAATTCCCTATGATAAATGATCAGGTATGTTTAATCACACACAGTTCCTGCTTTAGAAACAGCAGGCCATCTATCAAATTTATCACTGATAGATTTGTAATAACCTATACGCCCATGCTTTTTTGTGGCTGAAAACTTTTTCCTCTGTTTAGATCAGAATGTTAACTAACCCACTTGCTTATGTACCATTTTGTAAACTAATACCAATAAAGTAGAATTTTCTAAAAGAAGTGATCCAGAAAGTACAGATTAATTAATCTCAAGGCTTCAGATCTCACGTTTCTTGATCATCTCAGGCCAGTTATCCTTGTTTCTGGTTTTCAGTGGTTGCCTTTAGGAGCTCAATCTTAAAACTTGCATCTGTAGTTTAAAGCAGTTTGTGGGCTTCACTTGTAAGTAGCCTCCATCTCCTCCTTAGCCACTCTTCTAATTCTATATTCTTTCAAACATTTTGAAGTATTAGATGTGATCCTCCAATAATGTGTGGCAGTTTTCCTGCTCTGGGAAATGTGACCTGAAAGCAGTAAAAGTTATATGGTTTTCAACATTTAACTAACAAACTATGGTGATCACATCTAAAAGCCAAAGACTATAAAAATCACGCATACCATACTACATGCTATAAATGACAATGAGAAAGGAATGAGGTAATAAGCACATTTGGTTTGGAGTTTTATCTTTTTGAGCAAGTACTATACCTCATTTCAGACATGTCACTAGGATATATGTACAGAGAAGATGCTGAGATATTAAAATTGCAGGTTTTAAAATTTAAAAAGGGATTTATCTGATTATTAGCAATTCAAACACTCAAAGTGAACAATTTTTTTTTAGGAAATAGCTATTGCAAATGGAATAGATTTATACTCTAAATAACATTTTAACTATTTACACATGAATAGTTTGCATTAAAAAATAAAATTCTGTATGCAAACGCATTTTTCAAAGCACAACAACCACCATATTATTGATTTGGATAACACTCAAATTCCTTTTATTTACAGGCAATCCAGTAAACTACTTGTCCTATATAAATTTTGGTATGAATGCCTTATATAGTTTAAAAGTAAATTTTAAGCTATAAGTATTTTTAATGATTTTTATATATTCAAACTGCTTTCTAGGTACTTGGACTACTTACACTGTTTTATAGCTACTAATATGCCAATATCAAACACATTTTTCCCTGGTAACTTAATCAATAATAAAATCTCGTCCCTTCTGAGTTTCTATTCACAAGCCACAGCTGTGAGTTGGGAAAGAGCAAGTGCACCACTAAAAAGGCGTCATATGAGAGGGATCTCGTCTAAGCAGAAGAGATTGCTCCTGTCGGACGGAGTTCAGACCCCTCTAGATAGCATCATAGCAGGTACAAATCAACCTGAGAAATGACAACAGTACACGCTCACATCACAGACAAAGAGCTACACTATGTCAGTTACGGCAGACACTGAAATAATTACTGTCCTCTGATCAAATGCAGAGGGCAAAGACCACCTGTTAGTGTTAGGTCTGGATCAAGAAACAATAGATAGACTGACTTTTATGACAGTGCTTCTACACAATTTTAATATCAGTTAGATACGTAGTCAGGTGGTATGATCTACACCATGGTATCGCACAATGATGAAACTGTCTTCTCAGAATCTATCTCAGTGTTGTTAAGGGATACATGACTGGGTTTCTATTTGGTTTTATAAAGGCATGTAATAATAGAATGCCTACAGCCTTCATTACTGTTTATGCTCAGCTTTTAGGTAGGAGAAATTGTATCAGTTTTGCACATAAACTGCTCTCATTACCACTTCATCCTAATAGTATTTCAAACACTGCCCTCTTGTGATATAGTTAAAGAAATACCAACCTTTTTGAATTTCTTGAAAACCTTCAGTTGACCATCATCAATATTTACATCCAACATATTTCTGGAAGTGGAGCTAACCACCAATGATCTAAATTCACTTTTCTTGAAGTTCATCACCATCTTCTGAAGCTCATCATCGCCCCCACACACACACTTGCAGATGCCTTTCTGTCTAGCCACCCCTGTCCCTGCCCTGGTTTTCATGCTCTCCAGTGGGAGTGGTTACCCACAAGGGAGGTGCCCACTATCTTCCCTACTAGGCCAAGCCAACTTCCGGATTGTGCACTCTCCAGGTGGTTCTGGCACTTAACTTAACAGAATTGGCCTCCAGTGCCAGCCTCTGCCATCTGATGATGTGGCAAAGCCCAACTAACCCTCACCCACTCTAATTTTTGCTTGCACCAGTCGGAACAGTCAGCCAAACCTGGCCCTTCCCCAAGTCTAGCTC
The DNA here is from genome assembly GCF_017591425.1 of Ochotona curzoniae. Classification (NCBI taxonomy): domain Eukaryota; kingdom Metazoa; phylum Chordata; class Mammalia; order Lagomorpha; family Ochotonidae; genus Ochotona; species Ochotona curzoniae. The sequence continues at coordinate 8,940 of NW_024464931.1, read as the reverse complement.
ACATGAGGCCCACAGGTGTTGTAGCCCTGCCTAGTCTGGTCTGCCCCCATCCCAACTCATGCTCTCCAGTAGGAGTGGTTGTCCAGCAGGGGAGCCCACATTCCCCTGTCAGCTTTACCTCCTCTCTCCCCCTCGACCCCCCCGGTTCTCACGTGTGCTGTTTGGGCACTGCAACCATATCTGGTATGGCTCACCTCACGTTGGCATTCCTCAATGTGCACTAGTATGTGTTGTGACTGAAACTGGCCTGACCCACACTCTATGCTGGTGCTCAGATTCGCCAGCAGTTGATGTGAATGGGTTCAGCCTGGTCTGCCCCCACCTATGCCATATGCATGATGTAAAGATTTATTTATCTTTATTGCAAAGTCAGATATACAGAGAGGAGGAGAAACAGAGAGGAAGATCTTCCATCTGATAATTCACACCCCAGAGACTGCACCAGCCGAAGCTAAGCCGATCCAAAGCTTGGAGCCAGGAACTTCCTCCAGGTCTCCCAAGTGGGTGCAGGATCCTAAGACTTTGGGCCATCCTCCACTACTTTCCCAGGCCATAAGCAAGAAGCTGGATGAGAAGCAGGGCTGCCAGGATTAGAATCAGCACCTATATGGGATCCCGGCGTGTTCAAGGTGAGTACTTTAGCTGTTAGACAACCACACCTGGCCCCAGATAAAAATAAATATTAAAAAAAAAAAAACCTACTACTGCCTGCCTGCCTTCCTTCTTTACTTTTCTCCCTCCCTCCTTTCTCTCTCTTTTCCCTTCAAGGTCACCAGCATTGGATAGTCTTTGGCCAGATCTTCAAATATCCACAAGGTAACATGGGCAGTGATTCTAGGCTGTTGTGCCGCCTCTGTGTGTATGCTTTACCCTGATCCTCTTCTGGCCACTCTGGAGGAGGTCAGCACCACATTGGGCCACCAGGGCAGAAAATGAAAGGCCACGTGGATGGGGCCAGCAGAAAAGCAAAGAGCAAACTACAAAGGAGACTCAGCATCTCAGACAACGTCCACAGAAGCCTGCTGACAGTGGCTCTCCAAGGTTCTGTCACCTGCCTACTTCTGCATTTCCCCTGGTGACCATGTCCACACTCAGGACCTCAAAGGATGTGTATGAGGCTGAAGGTGATATTAAAAGAGGATGGGGAGGCCCGGCACAATGGCTCAGTGGTTAAATCCTTGCCTTGAAAGCACTGGGATCCCATATGGCTAAATCATTGCGGTGCATGCCCTGGGATCCCATTTGACTGCCAGTTTGTGTCCTGGCTGCTCCACATCCCATCCAGCTCCCTGCCTGTGGCCTGCACAAGCCTTGGAGGATTGCCCAACGTCTTGGGATCTGCACCCACATTGGAGTCTTGGAAGAAGCTTCTGGCTCCTGGCTTCAGATTGACTCAACTCTGGCCATTGTGGCCACTTGGACATTGAACCAGTGGAATGAAAAATCTTTCTCTGTCCTACTCTCTATAAATCTGCCTTTCCAATAAAATAAATAAATTTTTGGAAGTAGAAGGACAAAAATCACAAACTACCACTACTACCCAGTACTTCATACCCATCGTGATGTAGCATAACACATAACCATGTGTTTATGGTGATGCTGATATTAACAAATCTATATCTGTCAGTCCTATAAAAACATAGCTCATACATATGTATGCAATAAGACATGCTTATGAACATGAACCACTTTGTTACTGCTCTAACAATAAAATGAGTGGGCCCGGCACAATGGCTCAGAGATTAAATCTTTGTCTTGTAAGCACTGGCATCCCACATGGATGCTGATTTGTGTTCCAGCTATTCCACTTCCCATCCAGCTCCATGCTTACGGCCTGGGAAATCAGCAGAGGAAGGCCCAAAACCTTGGGATCTTGTGCCCATCTGGGAGACCCAGAAGAAGCTCCTGGCTCCTGGTTTCAGATCAGCTCAGTTTTGGCTGTTGCAGCCATTTGGGAAGTGAACCAGCGGATGGAAGATCTTTGTCTCTGTCCCTCTTTCTCGTCATAAACCTGATCTGTCTTTCCAATAAGAAAAAAAAAATCCTTACAAAATAAAAACATTAGTAACACTACAACATGCTGATAAAAAATACTTTTGAAATTCTTAACTTCCTTAACACTCCTAAACTTAAGGCCATTTGAAATAGCCAGTCATTCTATAGAATCAATGTAAGCTTGTAATCGTACAATCTGGCGCACTGATGGCTTTTGGGCAGCAGGTTAGGGGTCTAACAGGTTACAGGCAGTCGCACCCATGGCAGGAAATGTGGGGTGATCCAACCAACAGCCTTTGGTGTCACCAAGAACCCCAGGCTTTCGGGACTGGTTGGCCCCAGACAAGGCAGGATCCCCAATCTCAGGGAGCACAGAGTGGGCTGTGTGTCCTAGTGCTGAAACACACAGTGCATGCTGTGCTGCCTGCGCTGACTCCAGTGCAGAGGAGGGGAGCATGTCCAGGTGCACTCGAATGAGTCAGCCTGCTCCTATAAACCAGCTGAGGTCCTTAGATGCCACCTCAAAGACAAAAAAGGCCAGAAACTTCTCAGAGTTAGTGACAGTAATCTATGGACACAGCCAGCAGAATCAGCTAAGTTTTCTATGGCTCCTGAGATGTAGCCATTAGGTGAGATGCAGAGAGCTTTCTGAACCCAGGACATGAAGATCTTCACACCTAATCAGTAAGAAGCAGCGACAGAAGATGAGACAAATGTATATCCTCCAGCAGCCCTTAAGAAAAGGGGTTGGAAATCTCTTAGTGGGAGAGTGAAACAGGACACATAAGTAGCAAGCTTAGCATCACCAACTGGAAGCCAAAGCCCCCTACCTTATGCAATGTGGTCTATCTACTTGTCAATCAGATGGCCCCTTCCTCAGGAGGCACTCCCCTCACCTGGGACTTGGGGTGGTATTAGGTACTACCCCTCTCCAAGTCTAGGCCAGATCTCCAAGTCTAGTGGCTCACAAATCTGGCACGTATCATCCACATTTTGTTGCAATTACCAACAATCAACATTTCTTTTAACAAGCAAGTAGGATGAGAGCAAGCCATGTGCTCAGATTTTATGGATGGAATTACTAATCTAGAGCTACTAAACTGTGTCAGTGATCTCATTTTGAAATGAGGTAACAAAAGCAGTGCCCAGTGCCGTCAACATTTAGGTGCAAATATGTGGTTCTCCAAGAGGGTTGCTGCAGCCCCACTACCAAGGGTACCTCACCCATGACCCCGACACTGGCACATGAGCAATGCTGACCTATTTACCATGCTTCAACAGTTTTTTGTTATATATTAGCAGTTAACATCTGTTTCACAGAGCTAAGAAATAACCAATTAAGAATTTGGGGTACTCTTTCTTTACATACTAACTGAAAAAATCTCATTAACATGGAACACATACACACACACAAGAAAAACGTGGAACACAGCAACTATCACATCTAGAATTCCAGAGAGTTAACCGAAAGTCAATGCGCTCATCTTTTCTGTCATATGTTGTTAATTAGAAACACATAATATACCTTTCTATTTGTGGAGGCTGTTTCTTGGACTGAACTGCTTGGAGAAATTCAGTAAAATACTCTGGCTTTACAATGGGGCATCCACAAATGAGTGCACAAATCGTCTAAAAGAAAGAAAATATATGTGGATATATATATATAGTCATTATGATAGCTTCTTCTAAAGAAAACATTCATGTTATAAACTACAAACATGCCTTTCTAATAATTGTTTTCTTTCCTTTTCTTAATTTGATAAACGAAGTCACAATCTGTAAAATAGAATTTCATATTTGCTCAGTTTTATACCACAAACCAGAACTACTCAATTATCAGAAGCCAATGACACAGTAGTCCTTTGGGATAGGCAGAATAACACAAAGACTTTAAAAATGCATTCCAATTGGAAAAACATTACAAGTACACGTTCAGGCTGAAGAAATCTAACCCATCCTGCAGAGGCAATACACATTAAGAGATAAATGGAAATTTCTTTGGAGCCTTACTGCTTTCAGAAGGAGTAAGAGTATAGAATAAAGCCTCTTCAACACAGTAAATCAAGGAGCAACTGGTTAGGCTCAGTGGAAGCTGATGCACACATAAAGAGAGAACGAAACTGTGAACTAACGTGAATCAAGCTATCAGCCTCAAGTAACACACATCCACAAACTCATAAAGGACTAGAAAATACTACTGTGGGCAATTAAAATAAGAAAGAGCTGGCATATTCTAGGAAATAATCCAACTATACAGTTTATACATATGTTTTCAATAATGCAGGTGTTAGGAGCGACCAGATTGAGGGTATCTCTAAAGACTGGAATCTGACAGATCCCAACTTCCTATGTGAATGAGATCATCCAAATGCAACATAGAGTATTTAAGTTCAATCAACACAAGACTGGAGTTCGGTCCTTGGGCTTGGGGGCAACTGACGCTCCCTGCAGTGTGGCGACTGTGGGGGGTGCCCCTGCCGGGTCGGACCCAATGCGGGGGACTCACGCCAAAGACACTGCCACAAGGCAGTGAACGAGTCCTCGGCCTCCCCCAGGACCCAAGAGAGCTCTTCCCTCAGGGTAAGTCCGCCATGAGGGAACTTGGGAACTGGGTGGAAATTCCTAGCTCCGCCCAGCTGCTAAGACCATGCGGCTGGGGGAGTTTGGGAGGAGTTCGGTCCTTGGGCTTGGGGGCAACTGACGCTCCCTGCAGTGTGGCGACTGTGGGGGGTGCCCCTGCCGGGTCGGACCCAATGCGGGGGACTCACGCCAAAGACACTGCCACAAGGCAGTGAACGAGTCCTCGGCCTCCCCCAGGGCGGCCAGTGCACCAAGTGGTGCCAGGCTTTGCCTGCTGGCCGCCCGGAAGGGCAAACTCTGGGGTTTTCAAGATATGTAATTGCTGCCTGGGTCACTCATGACTAAGACTAGGTTGAGTGTAGGTGCAAAGTGAATTTTCGGGTATTCTCAGTGACAGTGTCATGAAAGATACAAGCAGGCAAGGGGACCAAGACCTAGTGGTTTGGGGGAAGTGTCCAGAAGATAATTTTAGTAAGACAGATGCAACAGCTCAATTATGAATACAGAGATGGGATATTAGTATTGAACATCACTGATCACCATATACTAGCCCACACCGAAGCTATGGATGGGGGCCTCTTTGGCAGTGTTGGGTACCATTGCCCGACTGAGTGTTGGAGTTGTGGAGTGGTCACATTTGGCAAATCAAGACACTCTCCAGCACACAAGAGAACTTGGGCTGGGGGTAGGCTCTGTGGGGTTGTGTGGGTCCAACCCTTTGGAATACAAATCCCCCGGGTTAGTTCCCAAGCTGGGGTTGCAATGGTCTAAGCTAGGTGTGACCACGACATCTGCCATCACTCATGGGTAAAGGAATCCACAACAGTCAGGGTAGGTCAAGGCAGCAGCACCCAAATGTGCATCTTTAAACAGGATGTGGGGTGGGCCGGGCTGCCACTGGAAGGGGACAGAAGGGGCAAGGCTGAACAAACCTTAACTCACAAGTAACAACAGAAATCAGGTTGGAGCACAGCTCATGCCAGGTAGGTCCTTGCACATACTGATCTGTGTGAGGCAGAGGCACTAAGCCACAGCATCCAAGGGGCCACGACAAGTGAGGGGCTCTGCCAAACAGAGACAGAACAACCACCGGCCTACACCTGCTCTATGGCAGGGCAGAGGCCCGGTTGGGGAAATAACAGGACACCCTAGCTGGGTTGAGTTTCCCACCAAGGAGCGCATGGGCTGGAACTGAGGCTACATTCTGATCAGGATACGATCGTAATCTCACTTGGCACAATTGTGGACTGGGATGGGAAGCACCAAGCCAGGCCAAATTCCAACACCATCTGGTGCTCTGGAGGACCGGGGAGGGTTGTGTGACAGACTAGGTTAGGTCTCAGCCCTTACTGAACCATGTGTGAGCTTGGTAGGGGTATGGAAGAGCCATGGCTGGGTTGAAATATCCAACGAATAAAACTGCAACACGCGCGATTCTGGGCTAAGCACGTAACTGCTCCAAGTCGCAATTTCTCTTCAAAATATAAAAGCTGAACTAAATACTCCTCAGGTTTCCCTCTGGTCCTGACATTCAATAATCTGAACAAAACAAAAGCAAAAAGCAAAACAAAACAAAACAAAACCCTATAAGCCTAACTATGCATTGAGAACGCTGAGCAAAAACTAATGATCAGGGTTTATTTTGATTTTTTTTTTTTTTTTTTTTTTTTGCAAAAAGTGATCAGAAACACCAAAGAAGAAACGCTGCACACTCCATGGTGGCGTCTCTAATGGTGGTCATTAGCATGTCAGGTGCTGTGAAGTGTCTAGCACTGAGGACTTGGCAAAATCTCCTAAGACAATCAAAGCATCTTTGACCTTATTTCAGGCCTTCTAAACCCATGTATCATTACCTACTCCATTTGAGTAACTTAATATCTTAAGGGGGATTATGCTGAGCTAACATTTAAATATCAGGTCCTCGTGCATATGAATTTTGGTTTTACAAATGTTTTATGAATCTATTACCTGTGAGTTTATCAACATGAGTATTTTTTAAGTTAGTCTTGCTGCAGCAGAAAAAAATCAATGTCCTACATTTTCCAAGAGGGAACTATCTTTGTTCAGGGTAACTTCACCATGATACAAATTTAACTTCAGGTTCAATCTGGGCAGTGAGCCTTTCTCTTTGACAGCTATTGCATACACATATATGTACACACATAAGAGCCATTTATGTATAAATTAGAATATAACACTAATATTTAATTAATTATAACAAAAGGTTTTTGCATCTTCAAACACAGGAATCAAAGTATTTGTTGCTTTTCAGCCTAAAACAATCCCACATATCTTTGGCACAGTCAGCCTGTTTAACGAATCACATCTTAAATGCCATTCTTCAATTACCTTTGGATATATCAAATCTGATGAAAATGCAAAACCTGAAAATATACCAAAATACATCACTGCTTTAATGACTAGTCAGCATCTTTGGAAGGTACATATCTATACATCTCAGGGCTTTAAAGATACAGCAAAGAATTCTTTGTGTGATTATAACTTAACTGAGGGAGCATGAGACCATGAGACAATGTCAGAGACTGGAGGAAGACAATCTGACAGAAGAGACACATGGTGCTAACTCTGTGCTGTGGTGAGTTCACTCAAGGTCCCAGAACTTGTTTTAATATGGGAACACAGTTCAACTTACTTTCATGGTGACTTTCACTGACATCATGACAAGGTGAGTACATTCTTTTGTCCAGCTGTTCACAGTGAGTCCTCCAAGTTGCAACACAGCTTGATTTAGAGCAGTTTTCCCAGACACATCTAAACAAGAAGAACAGGCAACCAAATGTTCATACTCTACCCTGTGAATGACAATAAAGTTACGTTATCACAGTTACAAAGACTTTACAACTTTACAATACTTTACAACTTTAAACTTACAACATATTATTCGTTTAATTTTGACACATTATAAATTTGTAACTTAGGAAATTCTTACCTCCTAAATCTTGTGTTCCCAAAGAAGAAAAAGACATGGCCAACATCAACATTACATTTTAACTTATGAAGCATCAAACAAACGAGGCTCCTATCACAACTCACAGGGACTAACACAAACTTTTACTCACCTGTCACCCCCCATCTGTGATCCACAAAATATACCAACCACACAGAGTTCACTACTGTGCTAAATGGGAAGTCAATTATACTGTCATCTTATAATCCTTATCTTTGCTTTAAAATTCAATTGTTGTGAGATAAAATTGTCCACTTTAATCTAATTTAAAAAGTGTGGGGCCAGTGCCATTGGTTTGGTACACTAAGCTTCCACCAGGATTCCATATGGGCAACAGTTCATACCCCAGCTTCCCAAACATGGATCCAGCTCCCTACTTGTGGCCTGAGAAGGCAGTCAAGGACAGCCCAAAGTTGTGGGACTCCTCAGCCATGAGGGAGACTCAGAAGAGGCTCCTGGTTCCTGGCTTCAGATTGGCCCACCTCTGGCTGTTGTGGCAACTTGGGAGTGAAGGCAGGATCTCTCAGTCTCTCCTTCTCTCTGTTCATCTGCCTTTCATGTAAAAGTAAATCATTAACAACAAAAATTAAATAAACAAATCCATACCTGAATTTACTTTCAAACACTCCAAAGGTGACTCTATCCCCTGTCTTCAAAGTTTGGGGAAGGTGATTTTGCATTTTTGCCTCATTAACAAAGGTACCATATTTAGAATTATCTTTGATTGTCAATACAGGGATTTCATCAGTTTGACTCTGAAAATTAGAGAAGTAATTACAAGTCTTTTACAGCTCAAGCACATACAATCCAGGGGGAAATGATTCACAGGAGACATTTGATAACTTTTGAAAAGGGTAAAATAATAAATAGCTGCATATCCTGACACCAGAGGGAATGACAGCTACTGTTCTGGCTGCCTTCAAAGGACTAATTAGCAATTAACATAAATATCTCCCTTTAAGAAAATCTCTGAATTTCAGAATTATAACTCTTGGAATACAAATTTTTCTTTATTTCTGTAAATCAGTTGGGACTTTCCCAACCCTTCCATTTCACACACTTGAGAATTTTATGATTGGCAGCAGTTTGCTTCATGCATAACATGACAGCTTCAGTCCTAAGTTTTCGTTTTGTTTTGTTTACATTATCAAAAGCACATGGTAAACACTGGGCGAATGAAAACAAGGCATAAAGCCTAGAGGTTCTGACTTTTGGTAATAATTTTATTTTTTCTATTGCAACTTCTATAATAATGCTTTTCTACAACACAAATAGACACAAAACCTAAATGCCAGTAAACTAATCCATCACTTGTGCATTTGTCACATTTGTTCAAACTAACTGCTTACTTTCTTGTTCCTACCACGATGATTTTAAACGTATTTATTCATATATTT
>NW_024464930.1:0-47027 GCF_017591425.1 Ochotona curzoniae | reverse complement strand
TATCTTTTCATAGTCCAATGTTTCCACTTTCTGGATGACTTGCGTGTTTGAAGTATCCCTTTTTCAGCTTGAAAGTCAGTAGGAAACAGAATATATACCATTGTCGAATGTTCTCCACTTCTTTTCCTAGAGTACTGTATAAGTGTTCTGATTTTTGAATATAGTTCTGAAGCTTCATTTTAGGAGAGTCTCTGTGAAAGCTTTTAAAATATTTTTCTTATTTATTGGTCTCTACATTTAAGGCATAACTGTCTTATTGCTATCTACTTCTACTTCTTTTGCATATTTTTAGGCTTTATGTTATTTTTATTTGAAAGGCAGAGTTACAGAGAGAAGGAGAGACAGAGAAGGATGTTCTTCCATCTGCTGGTTCATTCTCCAAATGGCCACAACATCCATAGCTAAGTGATGTGAAGACATGGGCCCAAGAACAGGTCTGGAGATGCAGGATATGATTAGGAAGGTGACAGGAAGCCAGGTTCTCCAGGGATTTGCACCTTGTAAGGGTCAGACTCAGTCACTGAAGGGTTTTGGATGGCAAATGAAGGGATCAGAGGCGGGTTTGAGGAAATGCCCTCAGCACATGGTTTTTCTGTTTTAATGTGTTAGAAGCCTGAGGACTTTAGCATGAAAAGTACTGCCTGGCTGGGGTAGTTCAGCAGCCACTTCAGCATGCTCAGCTGGGACTAAACGGAAGGAGCCCATTTGCTGCTGGGGAAGCACCCCCATCTCAGGCTCAGGAGTGGTCTTGTGTCAGTGCACTGGAATTCCATGTAGTAGAAGGGTTCTGCTGGAAAGATCAATTAAAAACTCAACAAACTAATAATATGTGTGGGACACCTGTAGAAGGCAGGTCGGGTAGAATTGTTCTGTTCAAGCACTGGGGCAATGATAGTCTCAGTGTGAAGTGAAAACAAATGATTTGTGGAGGGGGAGATGGTCGGGAGGCCAGAGCTCACTGTGACGCGTCAGCCTGGATATTCATGTCCTTAATATTCACCCCTGAGCAAATGTTTGAAAGTGTGTTCATTTCAACAGGTGCAAATTCAGCACGCCAAGGAAGAATCGCTTGCTGATGATCTCTTTAGGTAAGGTTTAATTCAGCTTTCTTAAACTTTGCATTGTTATTTATATAGATTCCTTTTTGTTGTTCTGCCCTTTTGGACAAATAGGCCCTTCACTACGGGAATGTTTTATTTTTAGGATACCTATTTCCTTGTACTATTTGAGCACCTCTCAGTTGGGCTTATTGGGTATAGCTTTCAAATTTGGGGTCGATGCAGTTGTGCTGTAACACAAGGTAGTTAACATCCGTATTGGCTCATGCAGGGAAAAGGAGGCTTCCTGAGCTAGCTGAACTTGACCACTTTCTGAGATTTATTTTCAACTCTTCAGTAGACTTATGAATGAAAGGGGCTTTGCATTAAGACAAAATGACAGACATTAACTTTAATTGGCACATAGATAAAAACAAAGAAAAATAGATTGGAGTTTTCAAAGTTTGTGGGAGGTTTTAGAGGAGTGTAATGAGTGTTGAAAATGTAATAGGCCAAACAAGTCTTAGTTGACGCTCAAATACTAAACAGAAGAGAAACACAGTGTGAGGGTGCATTTTCCTAATTTTTTTTTTCTCTAATCGTAAAGACAGAAGAAAGTCATGTACTTTTCACAGTCAGTTTGGTTGATTCTCTAATTTTGGAAATACAATCCACTTTTTTTAGATGAGAATGCCTTTTATACTGGTTTAATACTGATTTCTTCAGGATTAAATGCGACTGTCAGGTTGCCCAATTATATTTGTTTAATTGCTGTAGCAGAAACTTTTCTACAGTTATAATTCTATTTGGGGTTCATTCTGTTCTGTTGTGCAAATGGTATGCTTTAATTTCTGAGTGCAGGTGTGTGGGATCCATTCCAAGCCCTACTGAAAGAAGTATAAACATACCGTGACTTTTAAACTATTGTTTTAATTATTTTAGTGCTTTATAACATTTTTTGTTAATGATTTGTTTCAGTTTACAATATATTCATAAAAGCAACATCAAAGGCATAAATGAAAATGAACTGCCAGTCCTTTAATAAAGGATGAAATTGGCATTTCCATCCTGTTGGCTATTGTGTGTGTCTTAAGCTTTCAAAGTAAATGATGATCCCTTACTTTAACATTCTTTAATGCCAATTCTTTCCTTGCAGATATAATCCTAATGCAAAAAGAAGAAGATAACTGAAGGTTTTAAAAAGAAGCTGTGAGGAACGATTTCTAGCAAACACTTCACGCTAACTGGGTTATATACATTTAGTATATAGAAGAAATTTAAGTCACAAATATTTTATGGCCTAAGTTTGTTTAATAAAATGGACAAAACTCTGTTCCTTTCTTGTGTAACTCTGCTGCAGTCCTCATTATTTGATTCCCCTCAGGAAAAAAGAGAGAGAGAGAGAGAGAAATCCATGATACCATGCCCTTTGTGTGCAGAGTATTAATACTTATTCAAATTCCTGCGCATGTAATATTTTCAGTAATTTTCTACACAAGTGAGAGCATAATGTTTACTGTGTTCTGCACTTTGCCCGTTTCCATTTAGTAGTTTATATGACCATACGCTTATTTGTATAATTTTTAAACTTCTTTGTTTGTTTGTTTTCCATCTTGCTGTCATGTTTAACTGAAGGGACCCAGATGAAATGGCTATTCTAGTAGTAGGGACTGAGGATTGTATGGAAATCTCCAGCAAGCATGTGCTGGCCACAGGGAAAACCCAGCAAAGTATGAATAATGAAAAACATTGCACAGAGACTAGCCTCAGGTGACACTGGAAAAGGAAGACAAGAAATACTGAATGTTTGGAAACTAAATGACACAGTCAATAAGTAATCGATGGGTCAAGTTAGAAATCACAGTGTGGATGGGAATACATTAATATCTGAATGATGATGACAGTGTCGGAGCAGAAGTTGTGGAGACAGCCAGCCCAGTGGTCGGGTGGAGCTTCAGAGCCTCGAGTGCATTCATGAAGAAAGTAAAATCACTCCTGACACATCATTACCAAGAAATTAGACGAAGAGCAGCAAATTAAGCCCCCTCAAGGAAGGACATTGAGATGATAAAGGCTGAAGGGTTAGGTGCAAAACCAAATTTGGTTCTTTGGAAACCGTGGATTAAAGTTGAAAAACTGGGGCCAGTGTTGTGGTGCAGGAGATGAAGCCATTCCTTGCAACAGTAGCACATGCTCATCCTGTGTTAGGGCACTGCTTTGAGTTTCCACGGGTCTGTTTCCAAGCCAGCTTGCTGTTGATGTGCCTGGGAAAGCAGCAGGTGAAGCCAAGTCCCTGGGCCCTGTCACCCACGTAGAAGACCCCGGGGGAGTTTCTGCTGCTGCTGCCTGGTCTGGCTCAGTCTTGGCTTGTTGCAGGCATTTGGGGAGTGAACCAATAAATGGAAAAATCTTTGGTTCTCTCTCTCTTCCTCTCTTATTCTGATCCTCAAGTAGATGGAAGTAAACAGATAAACATTAAAATACATAAGGGGGATGGAAGTGACACAACTTGGCGAGTGTGTGATAATGAAATTCTCCTTCTCCATGGGTTGGAATAAGTCAGGCAACTCCTCTGGAAAAACTTAGCTGTGTCAGCTAAAGCTACTGCCGCCCCCTCCAGCAACTAGACATGCACCTGCCAGAAGTGAGAGCATGTGTGTGCCAGAGACCACAGGGCTGTGCATTGCAGTAATTCCTCCACATGAGGGGAAAACGTAACTCCATCAACAGGAGAAGAGGTGAATTGTAGTGTATCCACACAGGCGTGGAGAGGCTGACTCCTGTTTAAGGATGTCATGTCTTTATTTAACGATGAGGTCAAGAAGCCATTTGTATTGATTATTTTTTTTTTTAAGTGAGCAAGACTAATCTGTCGATCACTTGGTACTCTGAGGTGGTAAAGTAGAAGAGCTGCATTCTGGGATCTGGGGAGTTTCATATCAGGCGGCACAGGTGCCGACAGCTCCAAGTGAGTTTCCAAAGGAGCCAGGGGGCGTGGGCCCTTGTGTAAGTGAGCAGCTCTAGTTTACTACAAAGGAGGAAACACTCCATCAAAGGAAATTTCTGCATGCTGTCAAATGGGCTGCACGATCAGGGTAAGAAAACAACAGATGAATAAATATATATATACAGTGTGTCTAGGAAATAGATATAATAAGGCTCATTAAGTAGAAGTCCGGTAGCCTTTTGCATGCACCTGGAATGCTTCCTGACACCTGCAGTCAAGGAGGGGAGCTGACCAGATGTTGACATTCCCCAGCAGCAACTTGACAGGTGCAGTAAGAGCTTTACTTGGCTTGTGGCTGTAGGGAACTCAAGTCCAAGATCAGGCAGTCCCATGGTTTGGCCTCCCACAAGGGTAGTAGATGGCCCAGGGAAGACTGCAGGGGGAGCCAGGCAGCCAAGCCAGTGCCTGGAACCCACTCTGCAACAAGCACTACAGAGGGCCTTCAGCCCTCCCACTAGGCCCCACCCTCTAAGGGCTCCCCCAGGTCACCTTAGCATCACCCCCTGGTCCAAGCCTGTGCACACAGTGCCTGGGGACAGTGTGTGAGGTAAGAAGAGTGGAAAGGAAAGGCAGCAGTTGTTAGACCTGGAGCAGGAGGTGCTGATTCTTGTCCAGCATGGTCCTTTGGTGAGGTTTCACTGTTGTATCCTGATAATTTGTGTATTAAAAAAAAATATGTGGATATCTTATTTTTTTAAAAAAAAGCACTTTAAAGTTGTCTATAAATGTGTGAGGATATTCAGAGAAGTGTCCAGAAAGCCATTTGATCATCGACTATGGACCATGATGTAATGGTTCATCTCCAGTCTGTCCCCCAAGGGCCTCTGTAAAGGTACGGGGGTGGAGGGGAGGGGAGGATGGTGTGTGTGTGTGTGATGGACACACCTGTGTATGGTGTGTGAGTGAAATGGACATACCCGTGCCCCCACCACCTTCATCCACTAATTATCTGCATCACTGCTCTTCCCCTGGCCCTGCTCTCCTCCGCACACTGTCTGCTGACTGCCTAGCCCCTGACTGCATAACTAGGGAGTCGACTCAAGTGGCCCGGACCAGGCTGACACAATTGCCCCATCCCATAAGCTTGCTCTGTGGCACCACCTTTGCCCCTTCTCCCACACCAATTGGTAGATGAGGTGCCAGGCTTCTGACTTCAGATTTGCTCAGCTCTAGCCATTGTGAACCAGCAGATGGAACATCTTTGCCTCTGTCTTAACGTCTTGTCTTTGATCTCTGTATCTGTCTTTCCTTTTCTCCATAAATCCACATTTTCATTAAAAATAAATAAATCTAAAAAGAAAAAAAGTTAGAGAGAGAAATCTTTCATGTGCTGGTTAACTTCCCAGATGCCTGTAACAGCCCGGGTTGGGCCAGGAGTCAGAGACTTCTTCCTGGTCGCTCATGTGGCTCAGGAGCCCAAACACATGGCCCACCCTTGTTGCTTTCCCAGGCCATAAACGGGAAGCTGAATTGGAAGTGGACAGCCAGGGCATGCATTGGTGCCCATTTGGCATGTTAATGTCACAGGCCATACCTTAAAACGCCATGACCCCCTCCCCCTGTTCTGCCCCTTCTTGCTGAGCCCCAGGAACAGCATTAGCTGGGGCTTCAAGGTTTCCTTAGCTCCCTGTGCACATCGTGATCTCCCTAAGCCCCACCCCAGGGAGTGGGACTCCCTCACACCTTCCTGAATCCTTCCCCAGAAAAATAGGAGACCCCTCCCCAAATAATCTCAACTCCACAAGGGGCCAGCGGTCCCATAGCAAGCCAGGACATCACATCAGGTCTGGTTTTGCAGGTTGTCAGGTGGCTTGGTGTACCCTGCTAGAATGGGCAGCAGTGGGAACCAAAGGATAGTCGGGACTCTGTGCCTGCCACCCGGGCCGGTTATGCCCATGAACAGGGAGGCACTTCTGAAAGCAGAAGTGAGGTTGAGGGACTCGTGCCTGACTTACCTGAACATGGTTTGAGCAGGTGGCTAGCTGCCTACAAGGGCCTGGGCTGGTATCCAACCCAGATGGAGAGATCCATGGAGCAGGTGCACGTGGAACTATGACTCCTCCCCAGCCCCCAAATGTCCCCTCGCCACTGCCCCAGTCCACATCTTCTGGTCATGGATGTGCTCGGGAATTACCCCCCCCCCCCGGGAGTGTCTGGGCTCCTGGCACCTTGCCGCAAGAAGACAACTGTGCTTTGGCAGTGGGGTGTGCTCCATCTCTTCGTTCTACGTTCATCAAGGCTACAGGGTGTGGCACCCCAGCCTGTTGTGGCCAAGGGGGTCTGAACTATACTGCTCTGCCCTGGCAGGTGAGTCACAGGCAGAAGAGGGGTGCTGAGCTGGGCTGCTGTGCCCTGGCAGGTGGAGCATGGGCAGAGGAGCGCTGAACTGGGCTGCTTTGCACAGGCAGGTGGGTTACTGCCAAATGGGAGCTGTGCAACTACAGCTGCAGCTGCACAAACATGTAGGTGTTCCCCATGCAC
Organism: Ochotona curzoniae; assembly: GCF_017591425.1. Taxonomy (NCBI): domain Eukaryota; kingdom Metazoa; phylum Chordata; class Mammalia; order Lagomorpha; family Ochotonidae; genus Ochotona; species Ochotona curzoniae. The sequence continues at coordinate 40,502 of NW_024464930.1, read as the reverse complement.
TGCATCCAGCCTCTCTATAACACCACACAACAACAATGCAATACAACCACAACCACAACCACAACCAGCCCAAGAGCTGTTGGGGCTGCAACTGGGAACTGTGCCCTGGCCACTGGTGTGCTGACCCGTGGTTTCAGGTAAGTCCCCAGCCCCAGGCTCTGGCAGGGGGTTCCCACCTGGCCATGGCCCGTGGAGTCATTGGTCACCCATGGGGCAGCATCCATTCACATGCACAGTTGGTGCTACACAGGTGTACATGGTAGCACGTATGAGATCCCTGCCCTGAGAGAGACCCCCTCCTTGGTTAGCGCTATTGGGGTCTGGAATTGCAGGAGGTTGAGGGGGCAACAGATGGGCAGGGCCACTGTGAATGAGGAAGGCCCTGAGCTCATTTCAGAACACAAGATAAGCCTGCAAAGAGCTCAGAGCATGGAAGGCAAAGGGGCACGGCCTTGTGCTGCAAGGGAGTAATGAAGGTGGGCAGGTGGCGGTGGACTACAGAGATGCTCCAGGAGGCATAGGCCAAGCTGACAGCTGATGTGCAGGGGCCCCAAGACCAGTCTCAGGCTCCTTGATCTCCACTGGGACTCTCTGGCATCCTCCTCCCAGTCAGGTGTTTGATACGGAAAGACCATGGATCAGCAAAGGGAAAAGCAGGTGGAGTGAGGCGAGTGGGAAGTGGACCCAGCTTGCAGGTGTTCCCTCCCACAGGGAGGGACTTACACAGGGCCACCACAAATAGTTCCTGGAATGTGGAATGCTGTGCAAAAGGGGGGATTTTATTCATCTTACATGAAAACTGCCTATAATGAGAATGCATGCTCTGGTTTCAACATCTTAGGGTGCCAAATAACTTGTCTTTTAAATTCCACTTTCCGTGAGCTTTCTGAAATGTGGCATTCTTGAAGCAGTCACGTGTGGCAACACTTGTGGAGTGCTGCTCTGCAGAGCCTGGGAGTCCAGGTGTGCACTAGGAGAATCACAACTTTACCATGGATGGTCTTGCTGGCTGAAACCACAGGACAACTGCAAAAGCAGAAAGCCTTCATGCCAGGGAACCACCTTGGGTCAGTCCTGGAAACAGCCCCTTTCTGGGATTATGCCAGATGGGAGCCCCCCAGGCCTGCTGAGTCCACTCATCCCATACTTATGGCCCGTCTCCATCCTAGGGAGGCTGAGGGTGTGGGAGTGCTGAAGGGCCAGACTTGAAAGGTGGGGTTCCCTTTCCAGCCCAAGGCTCCTGGCGTGGGTTGGTGATCTCCCGCAGCCCCCTCCACACACACACAGGGCAACTCCCCCTGGCATCTGGCCCCTCCAACAGATGCGTACAAGGGGCCTCACAAAGTCCCTGGAAGATACCAATTATAAAAAACCTGTGCAGGAATTTCAGAAATTTTTTACACCAAAGCAAGTTTATATGCACTTCAATTTTCCACAAACTTTTTTTGTTTGTTTTTTTTTTCCTTCTTTTTAGGAAATGCTTTATTTCAGTACTTTTCTCCTACTTCACATTTACAAGTTGTGTTGTTTATGTGGGTATGCATTATGCATGGCTGTATTCCACACATGCTAAGTTAACACTTTTGAAGTGCTCTTGTTTTAGTCTGTTTTTCCATTGCTATACTGAAATATTTGAGGCTGTGTACATTATAAAGAAAATGGGTGGGGTTTTTTGTTTGTTTCTTTAGATTTTAGTTTTTATAAGGTAGAGTTAGAGAAAGGAAGAGGGTCACAATGGCCAGGGCTGAGTCAGGCTGAAGCTGAGAGCCAGGAGCTTCAGCCAGGTGTCTCCTGTGGGTGCAGGGGCCCAAGTCCTTGGGCCACCTTGGGCTGTTCTCCTGGGCACTTTAGGGAGCTGGAATGGATGTGCGGAAGCCAGCAGTGGAGCTGGCACCCATATGGGATGCAAGTATAGGCAGCATCAACTTAACCTGCTTTGGGACAGTGTCAAACTCAGAAAAGAAATACATTCCGTTCACAATTCTGGAGGCGCAAGGGCCTGCTGCAGACATCAACCTGACTAAGGGGAGGGTCTCCTGGCAGGTGGCATCACAGCCCCAGTGTTTACCTACAGAGAAGGAAGCTGAGAGAGAGATGGGGAGGGAACAGCAGCAACCTCCCAAGAGCAACCAGCCTTGAAAGATGCCTCCATTATCACCACACTGAAGACCAAGTGTCCTGCCTGTGGCTCCCACAAGCACCAGGCCACAGGCAGGCATCACACACCTGTGTTTAACAGCCATCGCTCAGAGGTGGACACGTGTGTCCTTTGGAGTCCCAGGAGGTTGGGGTGGCCACCAAGATGGGCAAGCTCTAACCTGCACTCTGCCCCTGGAGCCCACCCAGTCTCCTTTTGTGTCACATTCAGAGGAGGTGAGGCAGGACTTTCATGGCCTCTTCCAGCTCTCTCCAAGCTGAGGACCCTGCCTGGGAGATGAGCCCTGAACAGGGATTCTGCCTGTGACCTGTGGCAATGGCACCCAGAAGTGGCCAGTGCTTTGCCACCCTTCAGAAGACAACTTTGGCATCTGCTGGGAGGAGCGGCCCCAAGAGAGCAAGAACCTGCAGGCTTGGCCCTGCCCCCGTAAGACTCTCCTGTTCTGTCCCACCCAGCCACCCCCAACCCCAGAAGCAGGCAGCAGCTGAAGGCAAGGGCGCTGCACATTGGTTCAGGATTCAGAGGGTGCTCCTGGCTCAGGGTTTCTCAGGGTGTGGGGGTCGCGGTGCCTGTGCTATGGTCCTTGGGGTACTGGCGGCTGAGCGCAGAACAAGCTCTCCTGATGTATGCACCCAAATGCCCGGCCTGACACAGCCACCACGGACCCCAGCCTCAAGTACTAGGCCACCACGAGCTGAGACCTGCACACTTCAGTCCAGGAAAGCCCATTGCCTGCCCCTTTCCAACAGCTTTATTCCTTCAAGCACTGGGCTCATCAGAGAATGTTCGATTTCAGCCGGGGTGTCCCTGAGGACTGGTCCCGCTGTGTGGAGGAGGCATCCCAGAAGCCTGGGGTTTCCTTTCCTGGGGACTGCATCCAGGCACCCTCTGGGAACCTGGACATGGATGTGGAGAGGCCATGCCTCGCTCCTCATCCATCTGCTTCTCTTGGGCTTGGGTCCTGAGAGCTACTGCCAGGTGCCTCAGGCCCTTGGGTTTGGGCATTGGAGCACAGGCAGAATGGGGTCCAGTGAGGGCTTGGGGGTTAGGGCGGAGAAGTGAAGGGCCTGGTATCCGCTTCTGCCAAGAATCCCTTGCCCAGCCCCACTGTTAGACTTTGGATGAGTGAGTCTCAGGCACCTGACCCAGGATTCCTGCTTGCAAGCCACTGTGCTGCATCTCTAGGCACTGCACCAGGCTCTCAGCTGTGTTGTCAGTGCAGGAGAGGGCAGGGCAGAGAAAGGCATCCACTAGAACTCCTCCCCTATAGAATCATCCTGGCAGGCTCTTGTGGTGTGCTGTAGCTGGTGAAGCACCACCTGGGAGGCTGACATTCCATAGGGGCTCCAGTTCCAGGCCCAGTTAATTCATTTCCAGTCTAGCTCCCTGCTAATGTGCCTGGGAAGGCAGAGGAAGATGGCTCAAGGCCTCGGACCCCTGAACCCATGACAGAAACCTGGAAGAAGCTTCTGGCTCCTGGCTCTGGGCTGGCCTGTTCCCACACTTGCAGCCATTTGGAGAGTGAGCCAGTGGATGGAAGCTCTGTCTCTCCTTCGTGCTCTCACTGTAACTCTGTCTTTCGAATGAATAAACACATTCTTTTCAAAAGTACAATGGTGTTGAACTTCCTCTGTCCCTCACTTATGCTACACATACAAGGACGTGCATCAATTTCAAAAGTTTTGGAAAAGGTTTGGAAAACATTTTAATCTGCTTTTTCTAAAAGTTTAAGAAGGAGAAGCCTCTACATCTACATGGAACCATTTGAATATGGGGTACAAAGCAGGGGCTGGAGGGGAAGAAGAGAGTCTCTTAGAAGCCCTACTTTAAAGGAGGGGCACCCCTCCCCCTCTATCCACCCATGACCCCAGAGAGTACAGATTTGGTGCCCAAGTGCCAGGTTGCTGGCTGTACTGGACCCTGATTCTTGGACATCTTTCCCCACCGCCCTTCCTGCCGCCCTGGAGGCAAGGGCACTGTCACCTCACCAGACCACAGAGCCCAGGACAGCATCCCAGGCACAGACACAAACAACCTGCACCTCTTGTGCCACTGTCACTGAAGACTCTGCACACTGTGGTTGGCAGCACCCATCCTACTGGGCAGTTCCTCGCCTCCTGGGGCTGCATCTCCCTGGGACAGGATTTTGTTCTGAGGCCCCGCAGCCTGCCCTGCACTGGGGCAGTCCCAGTGCAGGAGAAGGACAGGAGGCCACCTTCCATGAAGCTGGAGAGAAGGGGAGATGGCTGGGTGAGGACATGAGGCTGTCACAGACAGTGGGGAAGCAAACTGGTGAATCGAGGGCATAGGGGTGGTGGCCCATAGCAAAAGAAAAAGTGGGGGGAGGAGCGGGTGAGTGAGGTAAGTGTCCAAAGTCATTCAAGATGTGGTGGAGACCAAGCACTGTGCGAGGAATCAGCTGGGCGTGAGCACTTGTAGGACCATCTTATTCAGGCATCAGAACACGCAGGCAGTGGTGTGGAATGGGGTCGCTGCAGCAGATGTCCGGAGCGAAGCCAAGTGCCAGCTCATGGCAGCTGTGTCCTGAAGAGGCCTCCTCACTTCACGTATCTCCTCCGGCTGTCAGCGTAGTCATCTGAAAGGGAGAGACTGTACTGAGTGCACAAGAAGATATCAGAGAGGTTGTGAGCACAAAGTGGGGGCCGTACCAGGGCCACGGCCAAGGCATCCAACCCCCACCAGGGTAGTCCCTGTTGAGGAGATCACGCCCGCCATGTGCACGCATGTGCAAGACTAATGCTGTCCATGAAGCTGGTGGACAGGAGACAGCTGGGAGAGGACATAGTGGCTGTCACAGACAGTAGGACAGCAGACCTGACTCAGAGGGCACAGTGGCTAAACAGAAGGGGTGCAGGTATCTAGGATAAGGGGACACAATTGGGACCTAGAGGGGTTCAAGTCATGACATGGCATCATGGGCACACTAAACACAGTGGGAGAAATCAGCCAGTGCTGAGAATTTATGTGGTATCTTGTTCAGGCATCAGAACACGTCAGCATGTGGCGGCATGAAATGGGGTCACTGCAGATGTCCGGAGCGAAGCCAGGTGCTGCTGGCCAGGGCCAGCTCACAGCAGCCATGTCCTGAAGAGGCCTCCTCGATTTGCGTATCTCGTCTGGCTGTCAACGTAGTTGTCTGAAAGGGAGAGAGACAACACTGAGTGCACAAGAAGGTATCAGAGCGGTTGTGAACACAAAGCCGGGGCTGCACCAGGGCCACAGGCAAGGCCTCCAGTGCCCACCAGGGCAGTCCCTGTGGAGGAGAACATGCCCACCAAGTGCCCGCATGCGCAGGACTGATGTCTGCGTGAGCAGCTCCCCAATGAGGAGCCCAGGATCTCACCCTCAGGGAAGCAGCACTGAGACAAGAACCCCCAGACCTGCAGTGTCTGCAGCCAACTCTGCATGCCTGTCTGGACAGAAGGACATCTCTACTCGGAGGGAGCACTAATGCCCACCCACTCACCCACAGGAGCTCTCAAACCCAGGCAAAGTCCCTGGAGACAGGAAATGACTGACAGCATGAGGTCAGCAAGAGGGAATGTGGGCCCCGAGAACAGACAAGGAAAACAAAACCCACTCACTGATGACAAGCCAACTGAAGTCAATCCGGAGAGAAAGGACAGTGTCTTTAGCAAAGGGATTTGGGAAAATAGGACCTAACTGTACAGAAGTATGTAAGAAGATCCCTACTAGACACCTCATTCGAATCAAAAAGCAACTCTAAACTGCTCAAGGATCTTAAATTCCCTCAAATGACTAAATGGAAATATTTCAAGACATGGACGTAGACAAACACTTCCGGGGTAAGACTCTGAAGCACAGGCAATTCAAGCAAACGGGGATTCCATCAGGCTAAGAAGTTTCTACACGGCAAAGGAAATTATCAGCAGTCAAGAGCTGCATCAGAGTGGAGCCACTGGGACTCAAACCGGTGCCTCCGTGGGGTGTAATGTGCTGAAGCACACTGCCGGCTCCCTTAAAGAAAATGGCCTACACTCATCCACAGAACATATCTACTAAGCACAGAGGGACTGAAGGGCAAAAGACAAAAAGGAAGCAAAAAAAATAAAAACACAGAGACAAATCAATAGAAATTAATTTGCAAAAGAGAAAAGTGAAATCCAACAATGGCACTAATATACTGTTTGTGAAGGCATGAACAAGTCCAAGAGAAAGGCAGTGATTACACTTCTTTTGTAACACAATCATATGCCGTAAAGCAGCTAGAATCCAACATTTGACACAGCAGGTCAAGTCGCCACTTGCAGTGCTGTCACCCTGTAAGTGCACTGGTTCCTGTCCTGACTGCTCCACTTCTGTGCCAGCACCACACTAACAGCCTGGGAAAAGCCAAGTGCTTGGGCCCTTTGCACCCACGGGGGAGATCCACATGGAACTTCTGCCTCCTGGCTTTATCCTGGCTCTGTCCTCACCATTGTGGTCATGTGAAAAGGAAATCAGCAGATGGAAGATTCAGGCTCACCCTCCACTCTCTAACTGACCTTCAAAGAAAGAAAGAAATGAATCCATCTTTTCTCTTTCAAAAGCAAATGTGCTAACATTTTAAGAAATGGGAATAAGAAGAGTCATCACACAGAGTAGCCATAGCAAACAAAATGGCCCCAAATGTGTCCTGAGATGTTAAGAGATTGGAAGTCATAAAATGTGGATTTGAGAACTCAGCAGAATAAATTGACAATCAAAACCTCCAGAAAATCAGGGAAATCCCTAGTGTATGACAATTAAATGGTGTCTTTGTAAGCAGAGCAGAGAAAAATCATGAGAGAGGCCAGAAGATAGGCTGGAGTGAGGATAATGCAGCCTAGGCCAGCTACAGGGATGAGCTCACAGCACTGCCCACTGAGCTCCCTGCTGGTGCACCTGGGAAAGCCTGGGAAGACAGTCCAGGACCCTGAGGGTCCCCCTGACACCCACATGGGAGACCAAGGAGAGCTCCTGGTCCCTGGCTGGAGCCTGGTCCAGCCCAGGACACTGTGGCCACTGTGCAGAGTGAGCTAGCAGGTGAAAGATCTGAGTTTCTGTCTTGTTAACTCTGCCTTTCAAATGAATCAATCCTTCTTCACAAGTGACATTATCTGGAAAACCATTGGAGCATCAGCTGACCTTTGATCTCAGGACACTGTGCCTTTTCTGTGACCCCAACGAGCCTGTTCCTCCAGCACTTTCTGCCTCCCTTGCAGAGCAACACCACACCTGAGCAAAGCTCAGGCTCCTCTGTGCCTGCATCTGCCACACCTAGAGCCCAAACAAGAGGCAGACCCCCAGCCCATGGCTGTGAGTCCTTCTGGAACTCTCAGGTGATCATTACACTGTGGAGTGATCCATTTCTCAGGCTGCATGTCCCTGTGCACATGTGTGCTGGGTCAAAGGAAGCCAAAGCTGCCATGCATGGGTCAGAGAAGCAGGAAGAGGCATCCTGTGGGCTCAGGCTTGGAGGGGCTACCCAGGAAACCTGTCCCTCTGCTACCACTTGGGGCCCAGCCCTGCTGCCTCAAGCAACCAAGTGGTACCATGAAGCCCCTTGTGGGAGCTGACTATCTTTGGGGCCAGGCTGCTGGCTGGGAGTAGGGGGTATCCTGGGCTCCCCCTCAAATGCAGACTCAGGATGACCTTGCACAACCCTCATCCCAGACACTAGCTGGGGTCTCATGGCACAGTAAGGAGCCCTGGGCCCCAGGAAAGGACACCCAGGTCCTATGGCCTGGCCCAACAAGGCAGGCTTCCTGGAGGAGCCCCAGAGTGGCCACCCCCAATGGACAGAGGCAAGAAGAGCAGGCCAGAGCCCTCTTCCTTCCGACCCCTGCACAAGGAGGAGGGCAGGTACCTGACAGGGAATGGGAAAGGGCCAGGGAGCAGGGGCATGCCGGACAGGGACCATGCTTACCACTCAGGACTGTGTTGATTCAGTAACTCACAATATGCCGTTCATCGTCTACTTCCTTGGCAGTGACTCTGCATCCAAGGTCGGGTGCCTCGGGCAGGATGAGTAGCTTTCGTCTCTTGCAGGGCCGCGGCAGCGGCAGAGGGACCTTCCGCTTCTGGGGTCTGGATGGATCCCGCTCCAGTGCAGGAGGTTTCAGGAATTCAGTCTTCCCCACAGCAGTGCTTGCAGCCTTCTCCTGTGGGATGTGGCTGTGGAGCACCCTGGCTGCCTGGGCGCTGACCAACTGGCCTTCCTCACAGGACTTGGCATGTGGTGCACCACCAGCTTGACCTGAAGCTTTCTGAGGGCTGATGGTGCGTTTCATACAGGAGGGGACCCTGTCCACCCAACCTGCATCAGGGGTCTTGGCCTGTGGTGTCTGGAGAGGTTTGCTCTCAGACTTCCCTTGTGGGATGTCCCTGTGGGCCACTCTGGTGGCAGGGGTGACCCCCTGAGGGCGTTCCCTGGGGGTCTTGCCCTGTGATTCATTGACTGGAGCTTGGGCCCTGATTGCTCTGATCACCCAGGGCACCTTGGTGGAGCTGTGGGAGCTGGTGCTGGGGTTGCACTTGGTGAAAGTCACCCTGAGGGGGAACTCGGGTTCCCTGCTCTGTCTTTCAGGATTTGGGGTTCTTCTCAGAGGCCCAGGCTTGGGCACAAAGGAAGCCAGGACCCCATTGACACGAAGGCGCCTAAAGGCAGAACGGGCACTGCCACTGTCCTGGGTGTGGTAATCCTGTGTATCTTGTCCATCTTGTGATTCATTGTCTGGAGCTTGGGCCCTGATTGCTCTGATCACCCAGGGCACCTTGGTGGAGCTGTGGGAGCTGGTGCTGGGGTTGCACTTGGTGAAAGTCACCCTGAGGGGGAACTCGGGTTCCCTGCTCTGTCTTTCAGGATTTGGGGTTCTTCTCAGAGGCCCAGGCTTGGGCACAAAGGAAGCCAGGACCCCATTGACACGAAGGCGCCTAAAGGCAGAACGGGCACTGCCACTGTCCTGGGTGTGGTAATCCTGTGTATCTTGTCCATCTTGTGATTCATTGTCTGGAGCTTGGGCCCTGATTGCTCTGATCACCCAGGGCACCTTGGTGGAGCTGTGGGAGCTGGTGCTGGGGTTGCACTTGATGAAAGTCACCCTGAGGGGGAACTCGGGTTCCCTGCTCTGTCTTTCAGGATCTGGGGTTCTTCTCAGAGGCCCAGGCTTGGGCACAAAGGAAGCCAGGACCCCATTGACACGAAGGCGCCTAAAGGCAGAACGGGCACTGCCACTGTCCTGGGTGTGGTAATCCTGTGTATCCTGTCCATCTTGTACTGTGGGGTTGCCCCCAGGCTTTGGTGCCGCCTCATTGCTGTCTGTATGGAAGTTCTGCTCAGAGGTGCAGCCTACTGCTGCCCTCTGGTGACCCCAATCTAGGCAGCGGGCCAGTGGAACCCATAAGGAATGCAACACCTTCCCCAGAGTCTGTTGCAGACCTTGCTGCAGCATCTGTGGCAGTTCTGCGAGGAGTGCCAGGTGACCATTGTCACCAGCCATCTTGGGCAGCTTGAGGCCCAAGGACCTGGGGGCATGGCCGTGAAGCAATCTGGAAGCAGGGTATCCAAGCAGTTGATGTTCCTTGCGGGACTTGGCCTGTGGCACCTGGGTGGGTGACCATAAACCCTGCTGTGTGATGTACCTACATTCCAATGAGGAAAGGAACCTGTCCTCCCAGCCTAGCTCAGGGCTCTTTGCTTTTCTTAGGCCATATCCGGGGATCATGGTGTATGCTGTTTGGAGACATTTACCCGCAGCCTTTCCTTGTGGGATGTCCCAGTGAGGCATACTGGAGGCTGGGATGCGCCATTGAGGGTATTCCTTAGTGGTCATGGCCTGTGATGCCCTGACAGGAGCTTGGGTCCTGATTGCTGAGAGCCTCCAGGGCCCCTTGGTGGAGCTGTAGGAGCTGGTGCTGGGGTTGGACTTGGTGCAGGTCATCCTGAAGGGGAACTCGGGTTCCCTCTTCTGTCTCTCAGGTTTTGGGGTTCTTCTCAGAGGTTCAGACCCGGGCACAAAGGAAGCCAGGACCTCTTTGGCATGGAGGCGCCCAAACCCTGACGAGGTGCTGCCACTGGGGATATCGCTGTGTGGTGCCCTGGAGGCTTGGGCACCAACCAGCCAGCCTGTCTCATGGGTTTTGGCATCTGGCTCCTGGGTGGGTTTGGCAGCAGCTTTCTCCTGTGTGGTGTCCCTATGTTCTGTGGAGTCAGGTACTCTCTCTTGTGTGGCTTCCATGGAAATCTTTGCTCCCCGAGAGACTTTCTTGGGGATGTTTGCAAGTGACTCCCAGGCATATTTGTCTGCAGCCTTCCTCCTCCTGCGAATGTTGCTGTGTGGCCCCTCAGAGGTGGTGGAGCCAACTAGCAGGCCTTCCCCAGGGGTCTCAGACTGTGACGCCCGGGTGGGTGTGCCAGCAGCCTTCTGCACGCTGTTGCTGTGTACTGCAGAGCTGGAGATTCTGTCATGCCAGCCTTCCACAGGGGTCGTTGTTTCCTGAGACCTTTCTTCACAGGTCTGTGTAAGTGGTGTTGAGACAGAAACACCAGCAGTTTTATTCTCCTCCTGGGGCACCAAAGAGGCTGCAGCACCAGTGAGCAGGAATTGCTCAGGAGTGTTATCAAGTGGTGCAGAGATCAATTGGCCCACAGACTTTTCATGTGGGATGTTGCCATGTGTAATTGAGGGAGAGGAGCTGGACTGTGTGCCAGCATTGGGGAACGAGACATGTGTCCTGGCAGGTTCGAAAGCATCGTTTGTCGTGACCTGGATATTGCACTGTGGTGTATTGGATGCTGGAGTTGCAGACTGTGGGGCTTCCTCAGGAATGTCGACAAACGGTGCCCAGGACCAGTCATCCACAATTGTGTCCTGCGGCACGCGGCTTTTTTCACCAGAGGCTGTTACACTGGCCTCTGAGTGTTTCTGGAATTCCTGTCCATGAGGTGCATGGGCGAGATCACCCACCACTGCCTTGTCAAGCTCAATGTTGCTGTGCAGCACAGTGGTGGCTGGGGTCCCAGCCCGTGGGCCTACGTCAGGTCTCATGGCCTGTGGCACTACGCCAGGCGCTTCCTCAGCCTTCTCCTGTGGGATGTTGCTCTTATCTGAAGAGGCGTTGCCGCTTTCATCCTGGCCTTGTGCGGTGGTCACTGCTTCTTCGGGACCTCCCTCTGAGATGTCAGCAAACGGTGCCAAGGACCCATCATCCACAATTGTGTCCTGCGGCACGTGGCTTTTTTCAGCAGAGACCACGACACTGGCCTCTGGGACTTTGCCGGTTTTCTTGTTCTGGGGTCCACAGGTGAGTTTACCAGTTGCCTGCTTCTTAGACTGAGTGTTCTTGTTCTTGTGCAGGGCAGTGGAGGCTGTGGTGCCAGGCTGCAGTTTCTCCTGGGGATGCTCGGCCTGTGGTGCCAGGCCAGAGGTACCTGTAGTCTCAGCATGGGCAATAGAGCTGTGCCCGGGGCATGTGGGGAGCCTTGCTGGCAGGCCTTCCAGGTTTTTGCTTTCTGCCTGCGAGCCTTCCTCAGGAGTCTTCATGAGAGGTGCCGAGGCAGAGATGACCACACTGCTCCTGTTTCTGTTGGTGTCTCTGTGCCACTTCCGGGATGCAGGGGCACTGGTCCTCGGGTGTTTCTTGGGTGATTTGGCAATAGACAGCTTGGCGAGTTTGTCCACCATCTGCTGGTACACAGTGTTGCTGAGCTTGCTGGATTTGGGGACTCCAACCTGTGTGGCTGAGTTGTGCACGTGTTGTGCCGAGGAAGGTGAGCCCATGACCTTCCTCTTGGGCATGGCCCAATACGGGCCTTGAGAAGTGGGAGATCTGTCTTGGCCTCCCTCAGACAGTTCTGCATGTTGTGCCATACATGCATATTCAGCCGCAGCCTTTCTCTTTTGCCTGCCTTCTCTGTGGAATACCTTGGAGTCTGGGACACCAGCTTGCAGGTGTTTGCCAGGTGTCTTGGCCTGTGGCTCCAGAGCTCGAGTTGGCACAGACTTTCCCTGCAGGATTTTGCTCTCTTGTGGAGACGTGTAAGACCTTTCTTCCCGGCCTTGCAGGGAGTTCTTCCTTTCCTGCAGGCCTTGGTCGATGTTGTCTGAAAATGGTGCCAAGGACCAGTCATCTGCAACTGTCTTTTGTGGTGCGTGGTTGTTTTCCACGGAGACCGTGGAACTGGCCTTGGAGAGTTTCTGGAATTCCTGTCCGTGAGGTGCATGGGCGAGGTCACCCACCACTGCCTTGTCAACCTGAATGTTGCTGTGCAGCACAGTGGTGGCTGGGGTCCCAGCCCGTGGGCCTACGTCAGGTGTCATGGCCTGTGGCACTACGCCAGGAGCTCGCTCAGCCTTCTCCTGTGGGATGTTGCTCTTATCTGAAGAGGCGTTGCCGCTTTCATCCTGGCCTTGTGCGATGGTCACTGCTTCTTCAGGACCTCCCTCTGAGATGTCAGCAAACGGTGCCAAGGACCCGTCGTCCACAATTGTGTCCTGTGGCACGTGGCTTTTTTCAGCAGAGACCACAACACTGGCCTCTGGGACTTTGCCGGTTTTCTTGTTCTGGGGTCCACAGGTGAGTTTACCAGTTGCCTGCTTCTTAGACTGAGTGTTCTTGTTCTTGTGCAGGGCAGTGGAGGCTGTGGTGCCAGGCTGCAGTTTCTCCTGGGGATGCTCAGCCTGTGGTGCCAGGCCAGAGGCACCTGTAGTCTCAGCATGGGCAATAGAGCTGTGCCCGGGGCATGTGTGGAGCCTTGCTGGCAGGCCTTCCCGGGTGTTGCTTTCTGCCTGCGAGCCTTCCTCAGGAGTCTTCATGAGAGGTGCCGAGGCAGAGATGACCACACTGCTCCTGTTCCTGTTGGTGTCTCTGTGCCACTCCCTGGATGCAGGGGCACTGGTCCTCGGGTGTTTCTCGGGTGATTTGGCAATAGACAGCTTGGCGAGTTTGTCCACCATCTGCTGGTACACAGTGTTGCTGAGCTTGCTGGATTTGGGGGCTCCGACCTGTGTTTCTGAGTTGTGCACGTGTTGTGCCGAGGAAGGTGAGCCCATGACCTTCCTCTTGGGCATGGCCCAATACGGGCCTTGAGAAGTGGGAGATTTGTCTTGGCCTCCCTCAGACAGTTCTGCATGTTGTGCCATACATGCATATTCAGCCGCAGCCTTTCTTTTCTGCCTGCCTTCTCTGTGGAATACCTTGGAGTCTGGGACACCAGCCTGCAGGTTTTTGCTGGGTGTTTTGGCCTGTGGAATCATAAAAGGAGTTGCCACAGACTTCCCCTTTGAGAATTTTTTGTATCTTGAAGAGTTGTCTTCCATGGTTTCTACGAGGCCATCCTGTGGTGCTATGTCAGCTGTCATTGCTTGTGTTTTCCTGGCAGGAATTCCCACACTTTTCTGGGAGTTTTTCTTGATCATCTTGGAGTGGAATGCTTTTTCTACCTTGTCTTTCAGGGGGGTTGTTATTCCCTGCATGTCTTTATTAGTGGTCCTGATATGTGGTGCTGTGGCAGGAACGCCAATATCATTCCTCTTCTGATGGATCCAGCTGCGGGTTGCTTCCTTGGTGTGTGTGCTTGCTGGCAGGCCTTTGTCAGGGTTCTTGTCATGTTGTCCACTGGTGGGTTTAGCTGCAGAGCTCTCCAGCAGTATTTTAATTAGTGCTGCTGTGAAGATCCTGGTGCGAGAAACCTGAACTCTTTTGCAGGTCTTGTCATGTAGTCTACCACCATGTTCGCCCTCAGCCTTCTGTTGGTTGTTGCAGGGCTCAGTAGAGGAGGGGACCCTGTCCTCCTGCCCATCTCCAGAGGTGTTGGCATGTGGTGTTTGGAGAGGTTTGCCCTCAGCCTTGGCCTCTGGGATATCCCTGTGGGGCACCCTGGAGGCTACAGTGACCCCCTGAGTGCGTTCCTTAGTGGTCTTGGCCTGTGATGCCCTGACAGGAGCTCGGACCCTGATTGCTGAGAGCCTCCAGGGCCCCTTGGTGGAGCTGTAGGAGCTGGTGCTGGGGTTGGACTTGGTGCAGGTCATCCTGAAGGGGAACTCGGGTTCCCTCTTCTGTCTCTCAGGTTTTGGGGTTCTTCTCAGAGGCTCAGACCTGGGCACAAAGGAAGCCAGGACCTCTTTGGCATGGAGGCGCCCAAACCCTGACGAGGTGCTGCCACTGGGGATATCGCTGTGTGGTGCCCTGGAGGCTTGGGCACCAACCAGCCAGCCTGTCTCATGGGTTTTGGCATCTGGCTCCTGGGTGGGTTTGGCAGCAGCTTTCTCCTGTGTGGTGTCCCTATGTTCTGTGGAGTCAGGTACTCTCTCTTGTGTGGCTTCCATGGAAATCTTTGCTCCCCGAGAGACTTTCTTGGGGATGTTTGCAAGTGACTCCCAGGCATATTTGTCTGCAGCCTTCCTCCTCCTGCAGATGTCGCTGTGCGGCCCCTCAGAGGTGGTGGAGCCAACTAGCAGGCCTTCCCCGGGGGTCTCAGCCTGTGACGCCCGGGTGGGTGTGCCAGCAGCCTTCTGCACGCTGTTGCTGTGTACTGCAGAGCTGGAGATTCTGTCATGCCAGCCTTCCACAGGGGTCGTTGTTTCCTGAGACCTTTCTTCACAGGTCTGTGTAAGTGGTGTTGAGACAGAAACACCAGCAGTTTTATTCTCCTCCTGGGGCACCAAAGAGGCTGCAGCACCAGTGAGCAGGAATTGCTCAGGAGGGTTATCAAGTGGTGCAGAGATCAATTGGCCCACAGACTTTTCATGTGGGATGTTGCCGTGTGTAATTGAGGGAGGGGATCTGGACTGTGTGCCAGCATTGGGGAACGAGACATGTGTCCTGGCAGGTTCGAAAGCATCGTTTGTCGTGACCTGGATATTGCACTGTGGTGTATTGGAGGCTGGAGTTGCAGACTGTGGGGCTTCCTCAGTGATGTCAGCAAACGGTGCCAAGGACCCGTCGTCCACAATTGTGTCCTGTGGCACGTGGCTTTTTTCAGCAGAGACCACAACACTGGCCTCTGAGGCTTTGCTGGTTTTCTTGTTCTGGGGTCCACAGGTGAGTTTACCAGTTGCCTGCTTCTTAGACTGAGTGTTCTTGTTCTTGTGCAGGGCAGTGGAGGCTGTGGTGCCAGGCTGCAGTTTCTCCTGGGGATGCTCGGCCTGTGGTGCCAGGCCAGAGGCACCTGTAGTCTCAGCATGGGCAATAGAGCTGTGCCCGGGGCATGTGTGGAGCCTTGCTGGCAGGCCTTCCAGGTTTTTGCTTTCTGCCTGCGAGCCTTCCTCAGGAGTCTTCATGAGAGGTGCCGAGGCAGAGATGACCACACTGCTCCTGTTGGTGTCTCTGTGCCACTCCCTGGACGTAGGGGCACTGGTCCTCGGGTGTTTCTCGGGTGATTTGGCAATAGACAGCTTGGCGAGTTTGTCCACCATCTGCTGGTACACAGTGTTGCTGAGCTTGCTGGATTTGGGGGCTCCGACCTGTGTGGCTGAGTTGTGCACGTGTTGTGCCGAGGAAGGTGAGCCCATGACCTTCCTCTTGGGCATGGCCCAATACGGGCCTTGAGAAGTGGGAGATCTGTCTTGGCCTCCCTCAGACAGTTCTGCATGTTGTGCCATACATGCATATTCAGTCGCAGCCTTTTTCTTCCGTCTGCCGTCCCTTCGTGATGCCCTGGAGTCTCGAACTCCAGCCTGGAAGTCTTTGCCGGTTGTCTTGGCCTGTGGCTCCAGAGCCGGGGTTGCCACAGACTTCCCCTGTGAGATTGTTTTGTATCTTGAAGAGATGTATTCCTTCTTGGTTGGGAGACCATCCTGTGGCCTTGTCTCAGTGGTTAGTGGATATGTTTTATGGGCTGGAGTTCCCACACTTTTCTGGGATTTTTTTCTGAGCATCTTGGAGTGGAATGCTTTTTCTTCATATTCTTTCAGGAGGGTTATTACTCCCTGCACATCTTCATTTCTGGTCTTCACTTGTGGTGCTGTGGCAGGGGCTGCTATAGCATTCCTCTTCTCATCAATCAACCCGTGGGTTGCTTCCTCGGTGCGTGTGCTTGCTGGCAGGCCTTTGTCAGGGTTCTTGTCATGTTGTCCACTGGTGGGTTTAGCTGCAGAGCTCTCCAGCAGTATGCTGCTGTTGGTTGCTGTGAAGCCGCTGGTGCCAGCCACCTGACCTTTTTTGCAGGTCTTGTCATGTAGTCTACCACCATGTTCGCCCTCAGCCTTCTGTTGGTTGTTGCAGGGCTCAGTAGAGGAGGGGACCCTGTCCTCCTGCCCATCTCCAGAGGTGTTGGCATGTGGTGTTTGGAGAGGTTTGCCCTCAGCCTTGGCCTCTGGGATATCCCTGTGGGGCACCCTGGAGGCTACAGTGACCCCCTGAGTGCGTTCCTTAGTGGTCTTGGCCTGTGATGCCCTGACAGGAGCTCGGACCCTGATTGCTGAGAGCCTCCAGGGCCCCTTGGTGGAGCTGTAGGAGCTGGTGCTGGGGTTGGACTTGGTGCAGGTCACCCTGAAGGGGAACTTGGGTTCCCTCTTCTGTCTCTCAGGTTTTGGGGTTCTTCTCAGAGGCCCAGACCTGGGCACAAAGGAAGCCATGCCATCTTTTACATGCAGGTACCTAAAGGCCGAGGAGGTTCTGCCCCTGGCGATGTTCCTGTGAAGCGCTCTGTAGACTGAGGCCCTGAGCAGCCGACCTTTCTTGCATGTCTTGGTCCGTGGCTCATTGGTATTTTGTCTGGCAGGCTTCTGTGAGATGTTCCTATGATCCATGTAAGAGTGGACTCTGTTGATTTGGCCTTCCTTGGGGGTCTTGTTCTGTTGCTTCCATGCAGGTTTGGCCCAACCAACAGCCTTCTTTTGTAGGATGTTCCTGTGGGCAAACCTGGTGGCAGCGATGCCCACCTGAGGGCGTTTCTTGAGGATCTTGCCCTGTGATGCCCTGACTGGAGCTCGGGACCCGATTGCCCTGAGTAGCCAGGTCTCCACGTTGGAGCTGTAGGAGCTGGTGAGGGTGTTGTGCTGGGTGTATGTCACCCTGAAGGGGCATTCGGGTTCCCTCCTCCATCTCTCAGGATTTGTAGTCTTCCTCAGAGGCCCTGGCTTGGGAACAAAGGAATCCAGGCCCCTATTGACGCTCAGGTGACTGACAGCAGAAGGGGCCCTGCCACTGGCCTGGGAGCTACTGTCCTGTGTGTCCTGCTCATTTGAGCCTATGGGGCTGCCCTGGGCTTAAATGCCCTCTCATTGCTGCTTGTAGGGCCCCTCTCCTCTGGGGCGCGGCCTGATACTGCCCTCTGCTGAACCCAAGCCAGGGGCCGGGCCAGCGGGGCCCATAGATAATGCAGCAACTTCCACAGGGCCTGCTGCAGACCCTGCTGCAGCGCTTGGGGCACTGCTGCAAGGAGTGCCAGGCAACCCCTGGCAGCAGCCATCCTGAGCAACGCAAGGCCTGCCTCTCCAGGTCCAGCGGGTGTGGCCTGGGGCGGCAGCAGCTGCTTCCTCTGAGGACCACCTCAGAGGAGAAGGTTGGAAATGAGCCCATTGAGGGCTGAGCCCTCAGAAAGCAAGAGGCTCCCGGCCTTGTGGGGTGGGAGCCCCTGCCGCTGGCGGCGGGGGAAGCCTCTGAGAGCTTCCCCCGCCCGCCTGTGGACTCAGTTCAGAGAGCAGATAGGTCTGGGGAGCAGGGTACTGGATGTGGGGAGTAGGGTACTGGATGTGGGGAGTAGGGTACTGGGTGTGTGGAGTAGGGTACTGGGTGTGGGGTTGATTGGTCCGAGGGGCTGGGCCCCTACCGGGGTCAAGCTGCACTGAATGCCGGGGTTCCTTCCTTGGTCCTGAAGGTGCACGGCGGCGCTCAGTGTGGGGGGTGCGTTCGACGCTCTTGGGAGCTCCGAGACGTTTCCGTTGGAGTGTTGAGGGCGGCGCGAGCACGGAGCGAGGCGGGTGGGCCGCGGGGCAGAGCTGGCGCGCCTGGGGCGCGTGGGGAACCCGCTGCCGCCCGTGGTCGTGACAGCGAAGGGCCCTGGCTGCTGTGGGGCGCTGGCGGCTTGACGTGGTGGACAGGGGCGGCCGCGCCTTCCCCTCAGGCCAGGGTTCCCCACTGAGATCCAGAGCACAGAACTGCTTCTCTCTGTGCCTTGGCCCTTGACTGCACCCTGCATTTCGCCAAGTGACATGGGGACCTTGCTCCAGCCCTCCTGGCCTGCAGCGAGCTGGGCTTCACCCTGTCTCCTGCCCTGGCACCTGCCCATGCAGCCCCACTCCTGGGGATTCAAAGGCCTTTGGAGGACCAAGGCAGACCTCATGCTTTCTACCCGCTTCCGGCTTCCGGCTTCATTCTCTGCTTCCTGTCCACTGGGTCCATTGTGTGCTTTCCCGCGGGGAGGCCTCCCAGAGCTGTGGAAACCAGGGAGGGCATCCTCAGGCCAGGTTTCTTGCGTGCAGGCATGGGATGCAGGCAAGAGAGCAGTGAGCCTAGCTTCCTCATTCAGCTCAGTGCTTTCCACACTGCCTTGGGCACTGGGCAATGTGCTTCCCGGGTAGCTGCTAGGAGTCCCAGGACCGGCCAGAGAAGCAGCAGTGGTGTGGCCAGCCCATGTCTGCTCTTCTGCTCCTGGAATTCTGGCTGCAAGCAGAGGAGCTGGGTATTCTGCCTGGGACAGGGTGGACCAAGCAGGCCTTCAGGCTGAGGGAAGGGAAGGCAGCTCCTTGGGCCGCAGCAAGAGAACCACCAAGTAAAGTCCTTCTCTGTGGCTCTTTCCCACTTGGGACTGAGAAGCATTTCACTTGTAGAACAACAAAGAAGTGCCAGAAGCTTGCTGTGGGATAGCTGATTGAACACTCCTATTCACACACACTTACACACTCAATTGTGATGTTACTGTTGTAATGTTTTTTTTTTAAGATTTATTTTTATTATTTTTTTATTGGAAAGTCAGATGCACAGAGAGGAGACAGAGATTTCCATGATTCACTCCCCAAGTGAGCGCAATGGCCGATGCTATGCCAATCCGAAGCCAGGAGCTTCTTCCGGGTCTCCCACACGGGTGCAGGGTCCCAAGGTTATGGGCCGTCCTCGACTGCTTTCCCAGGCCACAGGCAGGGAGCTGGAAGTGAAGCGGGGCTGCCGGGATTAGAACCAGTGCCCATATGTGATCCCGGGGCGTGCAAGGCAAGGACCTTAACCACTGCGCCACCGAGCCGGGCCCCACCAGCCCAAATTTATAAAAATATTTCATGAGGTCTAAAAAAAAAGAGAGAGAGAGAGAGAAAACATGTACAATTACCACATGCGCTGGCAGAACAATAAAATGCATTGAGTAGAAGCAGCATTTTCTTTTAAAGATTTATTTATTTTTTGGAAAGTCAGATATACAGAGAGGAGGAGAGACAGAGAGGAAGATATTCTGTCCCATGATTCACTCCCCAAGTGAGCGCAATGGCCAATGCTATGCCGATCTGAAGCCAGGATCCAGGAACTTCTTCCGGGTCTCCCACACAGGTGCAGAGTCCCAAAGCTTTGGGCTGTCCTCGACTGCTTTCCCAGTCGACAAGCAGGGAGCTGGGTGGGAAGTGGAGCTGCTGGGATTAGAACTGGCGCCCATATGGGATCCTGGGGCGTTCAAGGTGAGGACTTTAGCAGCTAGGCCACGCCGCCAGGCCTGAAGCAGCATTTTTGATGATGTGATCAGTTATTGCCTAGCAATAATATCTTCAATTTCATGTTCTAGGTTCACCAAGTGAAAGAAATGATTGGCTTGATGGGGAAGAAAAGCCCAAACAGACCCAACAATGCGGGTTTCTTTCAAGAAACACAGTTCTCTACAAAGAGTCCATGCAAATGGGAACCAAAAGCAGGCAGAAGAAGGTGCACATTTATCAGACCAACACTGTAACAAAGGACATAGAAGACCACTACACAGTGATAAAGGGATCCAGTCAACAAGAGAAGGCTCAGCAAATTAAGCAATACAGTGGAAATAAAGTATAAATCAGTAAGAGACTAGAAACTATAAACAGATACATGGAGACCAAATAACATGGAATTGAATGAATGAGAGTTCGTTAAGGAATCAAAAGGGAAATTTTAAAATTTATAAGTCCCAAGGTTTGAAAGAGTAGGTCTACTTTGTCACATTTATTTCCTTCCTTTTGATTTTCAAGGTTTGTTCATTTATTTGAAAGGCAGATTTACAGAGCAGGGGAGAGACAGAAAAAAATCTTCCATTTGCTGGTTCTCTTCCCAAATGTCTGCAACAGCCAGAGCTAAGCTGATTCCAAGCCTGGAGTCAGGAGCTTCTTCTGGGTCTCCCACATGGGGGCAGGGTCCAAAGGCCTTGGGCCATCTTCTACTGCTTTCCCAGGTCACCAGCAGGGAGCTGGATGGGAAGTGGAGCAGCCTGGACCTGACTACCTTCTTGAACTGCCATGCCAGTCTCACTTTTTATTTCCATACCAAAAACAAACAAACAAATGATCAAAAAAAACACAGACCTAGGGGTGTTAACTGCAGCCTCCCCCTATTGATCAAGACAAAGTGAGCTTCCACCTAGAGTGGACACAAACTCCACCCACAGCAAGGACACAGTGTTAGCCTAAGCAGCCTGCCATGGGGAGTTTGCTTTACTGAAAATTTCCATAGATTTCTCAGAAACGACCAAGGGTGCATAAAACAGAAAATTGAAAAAACAACTTTTTTTTTCGGGGGAGGGGGGAGTCAGATAATACAGAGAAGAACAGAGACACGCAGAAAGATCTCCCATCCATTGATTCATTCCTCAAGCAGCTGCAACAGCCAGAGCTGAGCAGATCCAAAGCCAGGAGCCAAGAGCCTCCTCTGGGTCTCCCAGGCAGACGCAGGGTCCCAAGGCTTTGAGCAGTATCCAACTGCCTTCCCAGGCTGCAAGCAGGGAGCTGGATTGGAAGCGGGGCTGCTGGGATGTGAATTGTCACCGGTATGTGATCCTGGCACATGCAAGACAAGGACTTTACCTGTTAGAATGCCACACCGGGCCCCCAAAAGAACAACCTTTTAAAACTGATGCAGTAAGTCATTACACAAAACTCGTTTCACTGATATTTATGTGTTTGTGTGAGTCTTTAAACCTATACTTTCTTCTTTATTCAAATTCAGAATGAACTGTTTTATATTGCTTATTATTTTCATTGACTTGAAGGGCAGAGAGAGACAGAAAGATATCTCCTGCTTGCTGATTAATTCCCCAGAGTGGGTGTAGCCAAAGCCAGGAACCTGGAAGTCCCTCTGAATTTCCCACAGGGGTTGCAGGTGTCCAAGCACCTGAACCATCATCCATTGCCTCCCAGGATGCCTTGGTAAGAAGCTGAATCAAAAGAGGAGTAGCGGGGACTCCAGTGGGACTCTCGAGATGGGATGCAGGCATCTCAATGGTGGCTTCACTTGCTGCACCAAAACAAACCTTTGCTTGATAGTGACTTAAGGGCAATATCCTAAAACATGATATGATTTGCCAGTGTATATAAGAATTGCCATTTCAACTAACCTGTATTAGATTCTTTAAGATGTAAATCAATTCTACACAAAATGAAAACACATTTTTAATATTAAGTTGGTGTGAAAAGGAAAAAAAAAAAACAGTAGACAAGTTGAATGAGGCAGTTTTTTTAAGAAGGAAGAAGCACCAGCTCTAAGACCTCAGCACACTCTTTGTGGAAAGCAAAGAGAAGGGAGGAACAAAAACAGCTTCACCTGCTTGTTACAAAGTTGCCTGTCTTCCTGGAAACTTTTAGCTGTCTGCCAGGAAGAGAATCTGGGCTGATGTCATTGGCTGAGGCTCACCTGCTTGTTACAAAGTTTCCCAGCACAGGAATATTGCAGTCCACTCTCCCCCAGGCCACATTTCCTTTGTCTAACAACAGGGAGGAAGACCCTTTGTCTGATGATTCACTCCTCAAGCGACCGTAACAGCCAGAGCTGAGCCAGTGCAAAACCAGGAGCCAGGAGCTATTGTGCGTCTCCTACCTGGGTGCAGGGTCCCAAGGACTTGGGCCATCCTCCTCTGCCCTCTGCGGCCACAAGCAGGGAGCTGGATGGGAAGCAGGGCCGCTGGGATTAGAACCAGCGACCACATGGGATCTCGGTATGTGCAAGGTGAGGACTTTAATCACTATGCTATCACACTGGGCCCAAGAGAAATACATCTTTTTAAAAGCCACTTTATTTTTATTTGAAAGACAAGAGTTTCCTAGAGGAGAGAGAGAGAAGTCCACTGGTGCACTCCCCAAATAGCAACGGCCTGAGCTGAGCCCATGTATTACTTCCCTATTTCAGTGTATTCTGAGGGTTGATGGAATGGAAATTATTTGCATGTTTAAGTTGCTGCACGTGGATAATGTAGTGCAGTTCTCATGCTTGTTTTCAACTCTCTGAAAAAGGATTCGAACCCAGAGGAGGATAACGCAGCCGTAGATCTGCATCACGGGCATTCTCCCATTTCTTTGCAAGAGCCCCTACCCTGAATTCAGGAGCATTTCCCTCTTACAGAGCCTAGAATGCTGAGCTCTGGAAGGATCAAACTGTTTCATCATTTAATAGACGGCAGACAGAAGCATACAGTTGTAGAGATCTTACACGCCATACCATCTCTCACTTGCTCCCCAGTGAGTTCCTTTCCAGTAGTTGTGTGTCTGCAGGTTTTGTTTAAGATTTATTTATTTTATTGGAAAATCAGATTTCTAGAGAGAAGAGACAAAGCTCCTCCATCCACTGCTTACTCCCCAAATGGCTGCAATGGCTAGAACTGAGCCAGTCTAGAGCCAGGAGCCTCCTGCAGGTCTCCCACATGGGTACAGGGGCCCCAGGCTATGGGCCATCCTCTACTGCATTCCCAAGCCATTAGCCTGAAGCTAGATGGCAAGTGAATCAGCTGGGACATCAAACCCACTTGGATGCTACAGTTGGAGGTGAAGGATTAGCCAGTTGAGCCATTGTGCCAGAGCCACATCTGCCGATTTCCAGAAATGACTACTTCTGGAAAGGCTGAGTGAGACAGAGCTCAAAGCTGCTGTTTTGTGGCTTTACCAGGCAGAGTGACAGAAGGAGGGAGACACAGATTACCATCTGCTGCTTCCTTTCCCATCTGGCTGCAGCAGCTGTGCCAGGCAAGCCGGCTGAAGCCACGAGCTCTTCTGGGTCTTCCATGTAACTAGTTGTTTGTTATATAAAAGCCACATTAACTTGTGGAGATTGTGTTAGTTTTGTTTGCACCCACTGTATTAGATTTCCTTACTGTTTTGAGTCATTTCTCATTTGCTTTCCTATTTTCAGGTCAAAGATAAGTATAAATACTATTAACCATAAATAATGATCAACAATGTACACATAATCATCATTTTTTCTTTTTTAAAAAATATTTATTTATTGGAAAGTCAGATATACAGAGAAGAGGAGAGACAGAGGGGAAGATCTGCCATCTGATGATTCACTCCCCTAGTGAGCGCAATGGCCGATGCTATGCTGATCCGAAGCCAGGAGCCAGGAACTTCTTCTGGGTCTCCCACATGATGCAGGGTCCCAAAGACTTGGGCTGTCCTCAACTGCTTTCCCAGGCCACAGGCAGGGAGCTGGATAGGAAGTGGAGTTGCCTGGATTAGAACCGGCGCCCATATGGGATCCTGGGGCGTTCAAGGCGAAGACTTTAGCCGCTAGGCCACGCCGTCAGGCCCATAATCATTATTTTCATGCCTCTTAGTATGTTCTCTTTTCTATTTCGCTGGCTGATACCTGAAAAAAAAAAAAGTAGTGACTGAATAGCAGGATCCTCATTGCAGTCTTGGCTTTCATGGAATGCCAGCAGTGGCTCTAGCTTTCAGCTGGGATTCAGGTGGCTTATGTTCAGAAATATTTAATCATCCTCATCAAAAACAGAAAGTAAATAAAATATAAGATTTTGGTGGGGAGGGGGAGAAAACCATGGGTGGTAGACATCTAACTTGATTTCATTCTACTTAAATAGGCAGTTTCCTGAACACCACTTATTAAACAGTCTGTTCTTATTTTTTAAAAGATCTATTTTTGAAGTCAAAGAGAGGAAGAGAAAAGAGAGGATTCCTTCATTCATTGGTTTGCTCCCTGGATGGCTGCAGTGGCCAGCTCTGGGCCAACCCAGGGCCAACCCAGAGCCAGGAGCTTCATCCAGGTCCCCCATCTACATGGCAGGGACCCAAACACTTGGGCCATCTTCCACCCCTTTTTCCAGGCCATTAGCAGAAAGCTGGATTGGAAATAGAGCAGCCAGGACACTAACCAGTGCCGACTTGAGATGCCAGTGTTATAGGTGGCAACTTTATCTGCTTTACCACACATTGTCCCATTGTCCTCATTTTTAAAAAAGATTTATTTACACAGGCTGGCACTGTGTCTGCACAGGCTAATCCTCCACTTTGTGGTGGCAGCATCACATATGGGCACCAGTTGATGTTCCGGCTGCTCCACTTCCTATCTGGCTCTCTGCTTGTGAGGGAAAAGCAGTGGAGGATGGCCCAAGTTTTTGGGACCCTGCACCTGCGAGAGAGACCAGAAGAAGCTACTGGTTCCTGGCTTCAGATCAGCTCAGCTCTGGTCTTTGCAGCCACGTGGGTAGTGAACCAGCAGATGGAAGACCTTCTTCCTCTTGCCTCTTTTTCTCTATAAATCTGCCTTTTCAATGAAAATAAATAAATCTTAAGAAAGGAAGGGAGGAGTCATGGCGTGCTGGCCTAGCATCTAAAGTCCTCGCCTTGAATGCGTAAGGATCCCATATGGCACTGGTTCTAATCCTGGCAACCCTGCTTCCCATCCAGCTTCGTGCTTGTGGCCAGGGAAAGCAGGCGAGGACAACCCAAAGCCTTAGGATCCTGCACCCTCATGGGAGACCTGGAAGAAGCTCCTCACCCCTGCCCTTGGTTCCGGCATAGTTTCATGAATTGTGGTGACTTAGGGACTGAATCATGTAATGGAAGGTCTTCTTCTCTGTCTCTCCTCCTCTCTGTATCTCTTACCTTGCAATAAAAATAAATAAATCTTTCTAAAAGAATAGAAAGGAAGAAAGAAGAAAAGACAAAAGGAAGACCCTAACATCCTTGTGTCTGGGCTCAGTACAAAGGGTTCCCCTTTCATGAAAGAGTTACAGAGAGAGAGAGAAAATCCCCTTCTCATCACTGGTTCACTCACCATGTGGTCATCATGGCCAGAGCTGAGCTACTCTGAAGCTGGAGCCAGGAGCACCCTCCAGTTCTCTCATGTGGGTGCAGGGCCCTTGGGCCATCCTCACTGTTTTCTCAGGCCATTAGCAGGAAGTTCAATCAGAAGTGGAGCATCTGGGGGCTCAGTGTGATGGCTCAACTGGCTAAATCCTCACCTTGCAAGTGCCAGGATCCCATATGGGTGTCAGTTCATGTGTTGGCTGCTGTGCCTCCTATAAGCAGAGAGCTGGATTGGAAGTGGAGCAAGCAGGACATGAACTGGTGCCTGTATGGGATGACAGTACTCTAGGTGGAGGCTTAGTCTACTACACAGTGGCACTGGCCCCATCCACTTTGTTTTAAGAAGTGTTCTTCTACTGGTTTATTCAACAAGTGCTGCAATATCCAGAGCTGAGCCAATGCAAAGCCAGAAGGCAGGAGCTTCTTCCAGGTCTCCCACGTGGGTGCAGGGTCTCAAGGCTTTGGGCTGTCCTCTCCTGCCTTCCCAGGCCACAGGCAGAGAGGAATGGAGGAGCTGCCACTTATTCCTGGTTCCCAGGACTGGCCTGTGCTAGGGGATGCAGGCCCAGAGACTCTTTCTAAGGCAGCTGTGTTGGCATCAGCCTTCCTTTCACTTACAACTCACTGCTTCCAAGGGGGAGCAGGAGGGCTGTGTCTTTAATGAGAAACTGCAAAGGGAAGGAGGGAGGGACAGAGGCCTCGGCCAGAATCACTCAGCCAAGGGGCTCAGCCCAGAGCAACAGATGGCTCGTGCTCACTGGAGGCACTCAACTGTCTCTCTACTTTCTTCTGGTCCTTCATCTTGAGTCCAATGTCCACCCTTTTCTCAAAGAAGTTGACCAGCACAGACTCCGGCAGGATGGAGGCCAGGATCTGCTTGAAGGAGATGCACCAGTCTGCGTCCATGGTGTTCCCAATGCGGGCAGTGGCTGTGGGGTTCTCACACTGCAGGGAGCCCATGCTGACCACTGAGTAGGAGGACATGGATATGTTGTATTTGGTTTCATCATCAGACAGGAGCTGGGAGGGTGAGCCCTGCCCCTCTCCACTGCCCCCCTCTACCACCGTCTGTCTCTCCTGTGGCACTTTTCCAAGGTGGGTGTCTCCACCAGCTTTGGTCCAGGGGTCCCCCGTGGCTGTCAGCTGGCATTCCTGTACTGGGTCCTGATGGGATTCCCTTGCAGGTGACTGAGGGTCCCCCGTGGCTGGCACTCCTGTACTGGGTTCTGAGGGGGTTCCCTTGCTGGTGACTGGGGATGCCCCATGGCTGGCGGCTAGAGTTCCTGTACTGGGCCCTGAGGGGGTTCCCTTGCTGGCAGTGGGGACTCATCCTCGGTGGAACTGCACTGGTCCCTGCTGGGAGTGCCACCCGTGGGCTTCTTGACACTGGGACTGAAGAACTTCCCCACCTCACTGATGCGGAGGAGGCTGGCCACTGTGGCAATGGCGTGGTACAAGTCCTGCTCCAGGGGGTCCTCACTGAACATGTTGTATAGCGTCTTGCACAGCTCAATGAATTGCTCCTATCAAGGGGGAAGGCAGAACAAGGAGATGGTAAGATGGCCCTGGTGTTCATTCCATGCATGCTGCTGGCCACTGGAACTGGTGCCAGGATGTGGTCCTGTTTATCGGCGCCAGACTAGTGCTCTAGTCTTACTTCACACACGGGAATGTGGAGGCTCAGAGTCGGGAGGGACCTAAGCAGTCACTCTGCCCTGCCGGGCTCTCCCCCTGCAGTGGACAGCAGCTCTGAGCTGGGCTCTCTGCTCCGACATGTGGTTCTGCTGTTGGGGATGCATGGCTGTGTGAACCCGGCCTTGACCATGGCTTCCTCCCTGGGGTCTGGCCTCACCCTTGGCCTTCTAGCTCCTGGGTGAAAGCGACTTCAACTCTGACCTTCAGGGAAGCTCCCAGAGGGTGCTGCTGAGGGGGTGAGGGTGGTCTTGGGTCTCTAAACCACATCCTGGCCTGAGAGAGGGGTGAGACCACCCATTCCTCAGGCTGGAGAAGGCTTAGGCTCACAGGGCCCCTCTGGGCATAGCCAGGGCCAGCCCAGCCCAAGCACTAAGGGCAGGCTGTAGTTCAGGGACTGCCTCTGGCTACTTTCTGCAGCTGAACCCAGGGGTTGCCCCTTCCTGCCTGGGAGACCCTTGGGAAGACAAAGAAGCTGCTGTCCCCAGAGAGCAGGAAGTGGAGAGCAGACAAGCCTGTGTGCACAGGGTGCCTGGGCAGGGAGTGTGAGGAAGCAGCTGTGGGGTAACCTTCCCCAGGGCTGCTCAGACCTACCACTGTCCCTCCACCTGAACAAGCGGTCCCTGTGCAAATGGCCCCTGAGCAACAAGCTCCTGACTTTCCAGAATCCTCACTGGGACTCCTGGGCGCTCAAGTGAGCTAGTGAGTAATGAGTGCCACCCTGTGTGGACCCTGGGGCGTGGTGCTGACATGGCATGCTGGGCCCCGGTGTCCCTCAGGGTTCTGCAGAGGTGTCTGCTGCAGCCTCCAGCCTGGCCCACCTGGTTCATTTGGGGCAGATCCTTGATGGTCTCCTTCTGAGCCTCTCTCCTTGGCCCACATGCGAAGGTAGAGTCGGTAGTCTGGGGGGCTGGTCCCCTTCTCCTCTGTGAGTCAGGAGGAAAAGACATTAATCTCGGCCTGTCATGACAGAAAGAGGGCTTGAGCTTGGGGTCAGGGGGTGGGATGGGCCCTGTTACAAAGCACCTGCATCTGGGGAGGTGCTGATGGGGAGAATGCCCTGAAGAAGGGATGGCTCAATGGGATGAGGATGGTCCTGAGGCTGTGTTCTAGGCTGTGAGAGGTTGGCCTGAGGAGCTGAGAGCTTCACAGGGGACACCAGGCACCACAGGGGACAGCAGGGCCTCCAGCCAAGGTCACTGACCTTCAGGGCATGCCTGTCAACTGGGGGCCAGGCAGTGGGGGAGCTTTGCAGAAGTGACTGGGGATGGACACAGCCCACATGAAACCCCAGACCTCAGCCCTGAGACCCTGAGAATGGCCTGTACCTGCTCGCTTTTCTTGGGTATCCTCGCTTCTGCTTCCTTCCCGATCTTCCTGTGGTAGTGCCTCTGCCAACCAGGAAATAACAACATGGAGCACATTCTTCTCCAGCTGGGACTGCAGCCCACCTCTGCCGAGGTCCAGCCTGTGCTTGTGCGGGAGCAGCCCCGGGTTCTGGTTCCCTGCACGGAGCCTCCTGCTTTGGCCTGACCCTGAGCTCTGCCCTCCGGCACCACCGTCAAGGAGGGCCTGGGCATTTCCCCACTTGATCACTGAAAGCAGCAGCAGCTGTATCCCACTCCGTTTTTGCTTCTTTGTTTTCTTTTTCCAGAAGACTACAAGTCTCCCCCATATGCAAACAGCAATGCGGTGTGATGGACAAGCCTGAGAACTGATGAATCCTGTGGTTTCGTTAGGAAAAGGTCACCTGCGTGGGATCACACCTATGACAGCTACACCAGGAGGGAAGGAACTTGACAGACATGAACCCTGTGCTCAGCACATCCGCTGGAGGAGGACCACACTGTGCGGTTCACGTGTGAACATGAACCTGGGGAGGAACAAGCTGCCCTGGTCTCCCAGGCCTGCTGCCAGAAGACAGGCGAGGACAGAAGTAGCCCAGCCCTCAACTGCCTCAGTGAGCGTGGGTGACAGTGCAGGGCCTGGGGTGCTGTGGGGTCTGAGGTCAGGGTTCTGCACCCAGAAGCACACAGCACAGGAGCCTCTTCCATGTCTCCCATGTGGCTGCAGGGTCCCAAGGCCTTGGGCCATCCTTGACTGTTTTTCCCAAGCCAGAAGCAGGGAGCTGGAAGGGAAGTGGAACAGTCAGGATATAAACCAGCACCCACATAGGATCCCAGTGCATACAATTTAGCCACTGGACTATAAATCTTAATTTTTTTTTCCTTTTTGCCTAACAGTCAACGCCAACCTAACTTGAATCCAGTGCCTAACTTGAGTTAGTCTGATCATTTGGAAGAAAGTTTCCCTTGTCCTGGGGCTACTGAGGGGATAGCACGTCCCTGGAGCTGCAGACAGCCATGGACTCTGCAGGAAGCGCAGTTCAGAGAACATCAGATGGTGAGAGAGTGTACAACACTGCATCTGAGTCCCTGGATCCAGCCAGGCCTGACACTGTCTCCCTCAACTCTGCAGTTCCTTGAGCCCATGAACTTCTGCTGTAAGCTGCCTTGTGCTTTCTAAGGGAGTGTTCTGCCTAAACTCCAACAAGGCTTAACTTCTACCACTTAGACTTCACAGCAAGTGCATGCACGGATGCTTCCAAACCCCTTCTCTTCCGGCAGGAACCTCTGTGCTGAGGATGCTCTAGGAAGACAAGGTCACAGTTACAGGTCCTGTCCCTGTTCTCGGCTCTTACCTTAAACACCATGTAAAGGTCTTCCAGCTCTTCAGTGGAGAAGCCAGTGTCCCCAGGTATGGCTCAGACCTAGAAGAAAGAGACAGGCTGGGCTGAGGGACTCTCAAGTGCCTGTTGCAGCAGGAGACAGATTGTCACAGGGACCAGGGCAAAGGCACGAGCTGCCCCTCAGTGTGGCAAGTCGGCCATCCCACTGAGGGCAGGGCCTTGCCCTGCTGGCCTCTCACCACCCAGCCTGCCACTCAGTGCAAGCTCCCTGAGGTCTGTGCCCTAGTGGGCTGAGAGTGGGGGACATGGGACATTGTTTAGTTCCTCCTGTCTGGACCTCTGCTGTGACCCAGGTGCCAGCTCTTGGGAAGGGGTCCTGAAACCACCAGCCAGCTGCTCTCAGTCAGCTGGAGCCATCCGTTTCTGTCACTTGTGACCTCAGAGTGTCTGAAAGGTTTGTGGGGGGCACTGGGGAAGTGGGAACGAGGTTGGCAGTCAAGAGACCACGAGTAGATCCTGTGGCAGGGGCACCTGCACCCATCCAGGGATGTGGAGGATGAAGGCTGGAGGCAGAGGCACGGCACGCAGGTGCTCAGAGGGCAGCTGTGGGATGCTCGGGGCGAGGGGAGGGGACATGTGGGAGACAGAGGGTGCTATGCTTTGGGCGAACGGGGCTTCAGACAGGCTTCCCACTGGCCCATCTGGGAGCAGAATAAAACGACCATGTCCTCTCCCCGCCATGCCCCTGCCTGGTCCCACACATCCTAATGCTGACACTGGTGGTGAGGCAGCAGGGGAGTGTGCGTCCTGCCCCACTGACAGGCCTGAGTGGGAGCCCCCCACGCCCACATACCACGCTCCTCTTGGCTGTGTCCTCCAACGACTGCATCACTTTCAGCCTGTTTAAACCGCATCTGCTCAGTGTCGCTGGCCCGCAGGCTGCTGAATTTCTGCAGGCAGGTGGGGATGATTAGGTGTGACAATGCACAGCCACGGGGTACAGGGCTGTCACCCCCCACACCTCCCCACTGAGTGCTGACCTCATAGGAGGCTTTGAGGAGGTCAAAGATGTCTGTCTGTGTGGGAGGCTCGTCTCCACTGGTCAGCAAGGCATGGAGGTGTGGCACTGGTGGGGAAGTACTCTGCTCATTGACCACATTGTCCAGACATCTGTGTGGGGAAGGGGTCAGACATGGAGACCACTCATAGTTATGGCAGACCCTCCAGGAGGATAGAGCGTGCCCCAGCAGGTACCCTGGCAAGTCAGGGAGCTCCCCTCAGGCCTCAGGCCCTCCCTCGCATTAGGCTCTGCACATGGAAGGTGCCGGGCTATCTTTTGGGACTCCATGGGCAGGGAGCCCCTTTATGTATCCAATTGGAGGGATGGTGTGCTTGTCCTGGCCACGAAGAATGAGACCAAAGGATGGAGTCTCAGGAGAGCCAGGAGGGGTCCGCTGTGGCCGTGTGTGCAGCGGCCCAGGTAACCTGGCTTGTTTAAGGCCACACGTTGGGATCTAGCCTGGTCAGGACGCCCTGTCCCCTGCTGTGGTTCCTGAGCAAGGCCACACTGTCTTGGGTAGGAAATGCATGGCAGGCAAGCTGTCCGGACCTCAGGGTGGACACACAGCTACCCAGCCCAGCTCTCTGGAGGCACCGTGGCTGTCCCTGCTGTGTGGGAGCATCCCAGGACAGGGACATGCATGTGGGGAGGCTGTCAGGACTGGGCAGAACTCAGGACAGGTCAGAAAGAGCCAGGAGGGGGCTGAGCATGGCTGACAGGCTTGACGGCCAGGAAGGCAGATGTCCACTGCTCCTCTGAATGAAAGATAAACAAGTGGCATGGGTGTACAGGCTCAGCCCTGGTCAGGGTCCTGCAGGATGCTGTCAGGAGACTGGAGCAGAGGAAACCATGTCCATAAAGTTTATTGGAACATGACTGTGCTCATTTGCTTCCTTGTTCCTGGCACTTAAGGAGCAGTGAGCCTGTAGGGTCTGCCAGGTCAGCCTGGGATGCTCTCTGCATCTTCAGGGGCAGCTTTCTGAGGACCCCTGCAGGTTAGGGGTGTCTGGAACTGTTGGCACTGGGTACTTGCTGGGTAAACGCCAAGGTGCTGCTGGGTCTTGAGTCATCCCCACCCATGGGCCTGCTCACGCTCATGTCTCCTGTTACTGTTTTTGGCAGAGGTTGAGCCCCGGCTGACCGAGTCCTTGTCTCAGATGCTGTCCATGGGCTTCTCTGATGAAGGTGGTTGGCTCACCAGGCTCCTGCAGACCAAGAACTACGACATCGGGGCTGCCCTGGACACCATCCAGTATTCGAAGTGTAAGAGCTTAGAATAACCGCTTGATTTTGCTTCTGTATATTGCTTTCTGCTGAGCAAGAGTAGAGCCATGTTGGAATAAATATAGAAAAGCTATTTCATGAAGGAAGTAAAAGTTTCAGTTTCCCAGACATGAACAAGGCAGCTGCAGGAATAAAAGAGATAAGGTAGCAAGGCCGGAGCAGGCAGCTGCAGGAATAAAAGAGATTCTAATCTTAAAGTAAAATGCCAGCTGTTATGCGAAGTTTGCGGTTTTGTCCTTTAAAAAGGTGCTTTAACCTGCTTGGGGCGCACAGAGTCCTGGATGCCTCCAGAGACTCTGTTGCCCATTCGCGAATGTTCAATAAAATCCTCATGCTTATTGCAGCCTCTGCGTTTGACTTGTTTTGCCAATGACGGTGTGACTCCCCTCCACGGGGTTGGACTCTCCCTGAGTCTAACATTTTGGTGCATTGGCCGGGAATGGAGCGACCGTCTTCAGCAAACAACTCTCGCAGAGGGAGGTAAGACCGATCGGAAAGTGTGTTTTTTGTTTTTGTGTTGTTCTGTACTGTCCTTGTCCCCCCCCCCAGTCTTTGAACGGTACCGGTTTGATCTTGTACGCCGGGGGACGCTCCGGTGCCTTGCAGACGGGGTGAAGATCTTCACCCTCGTCTGGCCTTGTACGCCGGGGGACGCTCCGGTGCCTGGGAGACGGGGTGAAGATCACTTCACCCTCGTCTGGCTTTGTACGGTCGACCTTCTTGTATTTTGTATCGGGCCCTTAGGAAATCTTGCATCGCGCGAATCCTGTTTGTGTCATTTGTTTTGTAATTATTGTGTGTGGTCTTTTGTCTTTAATTATGGAACAGACTGTGACGATTCCCCTTAGTTTGACTCTTGACCATTGGACTGAAGATAAGGACAGGACTCACGACCTCTCCCTCCCGGTTAAGAAAAAATCTTGACAGACTTTCTGCTCTGCAGAAGGGCCCCGTTTTCAACCTGGGCTGGCCGAAAGGAGGCTCTTATCATCCAAACAGTTTAAAGGATTGTTTTTCCAACAGGACCAAAAGGCCACCCTGATCAGCAGCCTTATCCTGGTTTGAAATCTGTCTCAGAATCCCCCCATGGATCCGTCCCTGGTTTTCCCTTTGCCCGGCACAGGTACCAGCTGCGGCTGCCCAGAGGTCAGCAGATTGACCCAAGAAGACTTTGATAGGATCCTCCTCCTGTTTCATTCTCTCTGAGGGACTGGCTGTGGGAGTAGACAGGCCGGGAACCCCAGGCCTCCCTGTGCCCTCCTCGCCTCTGCCCTCCCAGCCAGCCCCATGCAAATCCCCACAGGCAGGCTCCGGGGGCTCCTGCTCCCAGCACGCCTAGAGTCTACAGATAACTTTTGTAACAAGCCAGATGATATTTAATGTGCTGTGTAAAAACTCTTGTTCATAGTATTTATAGTATTAATGACCTCTTGTAAGTTTCCTGGGGGCCACCCAGTAAAAGATTTAGTTTGTTCTGAGAGGGTCTACAACTGGTGATGCCGAAAGTGTCTTGCCTGCAGCCCTTGGGTCCTGGCTGCTGGTTCCTGTGTGTTTAGACCAAGCTTAGTCTGCATTGCTTTGCTATAAACCTGTCCTGCAGTGTGAAGAGTGGCTGGAGTTTAGGGCTGTAGAGACAAAACCATCGGGGCATCCCGACCAGTTACCGTATATCTTAGTATGGGAGGACCTCGTGGTTAATCCCCCGCCGTGGGCTCAACCTTTTCTCATCGCACCCTGTCCTCCTCCTCCTCCTTCTCCAGAATTGCCGGCGCCTTCAGCTCCGCCCCAACCCCAACCCTCTGCTCTTGTTTCCCTCTGTCCGCTGGAAGCTACTCGTCCTCGACCTAAGCCTGTCCTGCCTGATGATAGTCAGATGGACCTATTAATGACCTCTGAACTTCCTCCACCTTATCCCCAGGAGCATCAACCTGAAGGAGAACCCCCAAGAGGAAGACCGGGGGAGATGGGCTCTCCAGACACCACTGTAAATGAACAGCCTGAAGCCAGATCCCCAATCCATACCAGGTTGCGGCTACGCAGGGCTCAATTAAAGGAGGGAGAAAGAGGAGAAGGGCAATGGTCTTCACAATTGTACCCCTTGAGAATTGTAGGGGGGCAGGTCCAGTATTGGCCTTTCTCTGCCTCTGATTTGTATAATTGGAAAACTCATAACCCTCCTTTCTCCCAAGACCCCCAAGCATTAACAGGTCTCATCGAGTCCATCTTGTTGACGCACCAGCCGACTTGGGATGATTGTCAGCAGCTGTTACGGACTCTACTGACCACAGAAGAAGTCCAACGGGTGCTGATGGAGGCCAGAAAGAATGTCCTTCGGGCTGATGGGCAGCCCACCCAACTTCCAAACGAAATTGATGAAGTGTTCCCCTTGTCCGACCTAATTGGGACTTCAACACTCCAAATGGTAGGGAGCGTCTCCGTCTTTATCGCCAGACTCTGTTGGCAGGTCTCAAGGGTGCCGGAAGGCGACCCACTAATTTGGCTAAGGTAAGAGCAGTTCTACAGGGAGCTGGGGAGACTCCCGCGGGATTCTTAGAAAGACTAATGGAAGCATACCGCATGTATACACCGTTTGATCCGGCAAGTGAAGATAGGCAGGGGGAAGTGATTATGGCTTTCATAGGACAGTCGGCACCAGACATTCGAAATAAGTTACAAAGACTAGAAGGATTGCAGAATTATAGCTTGCAGGACTTAGTAAAAGAGGCAGATAAAATTTTCAATAAGAGAGAGACTCCGGAGAGAGAGAAGAGAGACTAAGAAAGATGCAGGAAGAAAGAGAGGATAAGAGAGATAAGCGACGGAATAAAGAACTGAGCCGTATCTTGGCCACTGTAGTTCATAACAAGCAAATAACATCCCAGGGAACTGAGATAGGGAGACAGTTTAAGGAACAGGGAGGTGAGCGGCGAAACCGTTTAGGGAAAGATCAATGTGCTTACTGTAAAGAAAACGGCCATTGGGCAAAGGATTGTCCCAACAATCCTAGAAACAAGAAAAGGCAGACCTCAGTTTTGACTTTAGAAGACTAGGCCAGTCGGGGCCAGGAGCCTCC
Source organism: Ochotona curzoniae (assembly GCF_017591425.1). NCBI lineage: Eukaryota > Metazoa > Chordata > Mammalia > Lagomorpha > Ochotonidae > Ochotona > Ochotona curzoniae. The sequence continues at coordinate 5,342 of NW_024464930.1, read as the reverse complement.
CCCTGAGCCCAGGCTAACTCTGTCTGTGGGAGGCAAGCCCACCACGTTTCTAGTAGACACCGGGGCTCAACATTCAGTTTTGACAACTACTGATGGACCTATGAGCCAGAAGACCTCGTGGGTACAGGGAGCCACAGGAGGACGCGCGTACCGGTGGACGACTGATCGGCGGGTCGACTTAGCTACAGACTGAGCCCGGCGAGCCAACCTTTATTTGCTTTTGAATGGAGAGATCCGGAACATGGAGTAAGTAGGCAACTGACTTGGACTCGATTGCCACAAGGCTTCAAAAATTCCCCCACCATCTTTGATGAGGCCCTACATCAAGACTTGGTGGCATTCAGATTAAATAACCCCAATCTGACTCTCCTCCAATATGTAGATGATCTCTTGCTGGCAGCACCTACCAGAGAGGCCTGCCTAGAAGGGACAAGGGCCCTGTTACGTGAATTGAGAGCCCTAGGATATCGGGCATCTGCCAAGAAAGCCCAGATATGCAGAGAGGAGGTAACCTACCTAGGATATGTCATAAAGGGAGGAAAAAGATGGTTAACTGAAGCCAGGAAAGCTGCGGTGGCGTCTATACCAGTCCCAAGGAACTCCCGACAGGTACGTGAGTTTCTGGGAACGACAGGATTCTGCCGGCTGTGGATACCTGGGTTTGCGGAGCTGGCCGCTCCCTTGTACATGTTAACGAAGGAAAAAAAAACTCCTTCATCTGGGGAAAAGAACAACAACGGGCTTTTGATTGCATTAAAGAGGCCCTCCTAACGGCACCGGCCCTGGGACTGCCTGATGTCACAAAACCATTCACACTGTATGTGGATAAGGCCAAAGGAATTACAAAAGGAGTATTGACTCAGTCCCTAGGCCCTTGGAGACGACCGGTTGCCTACCTTTCAAAGAAACTAGATCCAGTGGCCTCAGGGTGGCCCCCTTGCCTGCGCATGGTAGCAGCTATTGCGACCCTGCTCAGGGACGCAAACAAACTAACCCTGGGACAGAAAGTCACAATAATAGCTCCACATGCTGTGGAGTCGGTTGTCCGCCAACCGCCAGACAGGTGGCTTTCAAACGCCCGCATGACTCACTACCAGGCTTTGCTCTTAGCTCCTGAACGCATTACTTTTGGACCAGTTGCTACGCTCAATCCCGCTTCCCTATTGCCGGAGCCGGGAACGGCCAAGGATGCCCCCCATGACTGCTCCCAGATTCTGGCCGAAGTTCATGGGACTCGTGAAGATCTAACTGACCAGCCTCTACCAGATGCGGAGGTAACCTGGTTCACAGATGGCAGCAGCTATGTCACCGAAGGACTCGGCGGGCAGGAGCAGCAGTGGTGAGTAACAATGACTCCATAGTCTGGGCCAGTGCCCTAGAGCCAGGGACGTCGGCCCAGCGAGCTGAACTAATAGCCCTCACAAAGGCTCTAGAACTGGCGGCGGGAAAAGTAGCAAACATCTATACTGACAGTAGGTATGCTTTTGCTACGGCCCATGTGCACGGTGAGATTTATCGCAGAAGGGGCCTCTTAACTTCAGGAGGACGAGAAATAAAGAACAAGCAAGAGATAATAAACCTCTTAAGGGCACTATTCCTTCCAAAAAGACTGAGCATTATTCATTGTCCGGGCCACCAAAAAGGAACAGATCCAGTAGCTAGAGGAAATAGACTGGCAGACCAGACTGCAAAAACTGTTGCCACTGAGCCAATCTCAGCCCTACCCCTGGAAATAAACTCAAAAATGGGACCCGAAGAGACCAGGCAAAACACAGATGACATAGTCTGCAACTGGGGAGTTCCATTTAAATATACTGATAATGACAGAGCTCTCATTAAAAAACTCGAAGGGGAGTGGGATGCTAAGTGCAAAGCATGGAGAAAAAGGAGACAAGGTCATCCTGCCCTATCGCATAGCTACTGAAATCATTGAACACCTCCACCGCCTCACTCATTTGAGCCGGAGAAAAATGCACGCTCTACTTGCAAATGAGAAATGCCCGTTTATAACTCCTGACCTGCAGTTTCTTACTCAAATTACAGTGGACCAATGCAAGCCTTGTGCCCAGGTAAACGCAGGGCGACTAAAACTCCCCCAAGGAGCCCGTGCCCGAGGACACCGACCGGGAATACAATGGGAAATAGACTTTACTGAAGTAAAACCGGGACTGTATGGTTATAAATATCTCTTAGTTTTTGTAGACACCTTTTCAGGCTGGGTAGAAGCCTACCCCACGAAGAATGAAACGGCCACGACAGTCGTTAAAAAAACTCCTTGAAGAAATTTTTCCCCGGTACGGATTGCCGCAAGTATTAGGGTCAGATAACGGTCCCGCTTTCGCCTCCCAGGTAAGTCAGGGGGTGGCCAAGAGTTTGGGGATTCATTGGAAACTACATTGTGCTTATCGACCCCAGAGTTCAGGCCAGGTAGAAAGAATGAATAGAACTCTAAAAGAGACCTTGACTAAATTAGCCCTAGAGACTGGCGGAAAAGACTGGGTACGACTCCTCCCTATGGCCCTTTTTCGAGTGCGCAACACTCCTGCATATCATGGGCTGACTCCCTTTGAAATATTATATGGGAGCCCACCACCGGCATCCTCTTTCTGTGATTTTGATCCTACCATGTTCCCCCATCCACCCTCGTTACAGGCGCATCTCCAGGCTCTCAGAGCAGTGAGAGAGTACATCTGGAAACCGCTTGCAGAGGCCTACAAGGACAAAGACATTCCACCGTGCCCTCACCCGTTCAAGGAAGGAGACCAGGTGTATGTCCGGAGACACCAGGCAAAAACCTTAGAACCACGGTGGAAAGGACCCTTTACTGTCCTACTGACTACTCCAACCGCCCTGAAAGTCGACGGAATTGCCGCCTGGGTACATGCCTCCCACGTGAAACACGCCAAGGATCAGCCAGCAACAGGGACTACAGGGACTGACCAGGAACCAGAATGGAAACTTCAACGAACCCCAAATCCTCTAAAGGTTCTTAACGTCACCAAAGACTTCTGTGTGCTTGTTCAATTGTGGCCAAGAATAACGTACCTTCCGTCTGAGACTGTTCTAGCTGCCTATGAACATCCAGGGAGGGCCAAGCGAGAGCCTGTCTCTATTACTCTAGCCGTGTTACTAGGTACAGGAGGAATAGCCGCTGGCATAACCACCGGAGCAACTGCTCTGTCGAGAACAGACTATTACCAAGGACTACACCAGGCTATGAATGAAGACCTACAGGCCTTAGAACAGTCAGTCAGAAGACTAAAAGAGTCTCTTACCTCTCTGTCAGAAGTAGTGTTGCAAAACAGGAGAGGACTAGATTTGCTATTATTAAAAGAAGGAGGATTGTGTGCCGCCTTAAAGGAAGAGTGTTGTTTCTATGCTGACCAAACTGGAAGTGTGACTGAGACTTTAGATCGACTCAGAGACAGATTAAATAAAAGACAGAAAGAATTGTCAGCCCAAAAAGGATAGTTTGAAAACATGTTCTCTCAATCACCCTGGCTAACCACTCTCATCTCTGCTATAACAGGACCTTTAATATTGTTATTACTCCTTTTAACTATAGGACCTTGCATTATTAATTGTTTATTACAGTTCATAAAAGAAAAGATTGTCAATAATTCAAGCCTTTGTATTAACCAGCCAATATCAGCCTGTACAAGAAAATGCCTGCTAATGCTTATATTTTAAGATAAAAATATGTCCTAAAAGAAAAGGGGGGAATGTAAGAGCTTAGAATAACCGCTTGATTTTGCTTCTGTATATTGCTTTCTGCTGAGCAAGAGTAGAGCCATGTTGGAATAAATATAGAAAAGCTATTTCATGAAGGAAGTAAAAGTTTCAGTTTCCCAGACATGAACAAGGCAGCTGCAGGAATAAAAGAGATAAGGTAGCAAGGCCGGAGCAGGCAGCTGCAGGAATAAAAGAGATTCTAATCTTAAAGTAAAATGCCAGCTGTTATGCGAAGTTTGCGGTTTTGTCCTTTAAAAAGGTGCTTTAACCTGCTTGGGGCGCACAGAGTCCTGGATGCCTCCAGAGACTCTGTTGCCCATTCGCGAATGTTCAATAAAATCCTCATGCTTATTGCAGCCTCTGCATTTGACTTGTTTTGCCAATGACGGTGTGACTCCCCTCCACGGGGTTGGACTCTCCCTGAGTCTAACAGAAGCACCCGCCACCACTGTGACAATGTCTGCTGCCCGGCTCGCTTCAAATCTCCTTCTCTGTCACATAATCACATTGAGCTAGTCAGAATAGCAGGGGCTCCGTAAGGGCTAGATTTTCTGCATTCTTCTCCAGAATCTGGGGGGCGGGCATGCATGAGGCCTCTTAGGGCAGCAGCACAGTGTCACTGGTGAGTTCCATGTGTATATGCTTGATGCCAAACAGCCATCTACTCTGAGAGCTGTTGTGGCCCAGGAAGGACTTGCTGTTGCCCAGCAGGGTGCAGGTGATACACAGCGGCGCACTGGGCTCCCCTGCCAGCCTCACGCCAGCAGTCCAGAATACACCCTGCCTAATGGCCTCTGCTTTCTCATTTCTAAACAGCTAGTTGATTTACTGCTAGAAACCTGCTAGATTGAGGGAGGGCTGTCCTACAGCGAGCCAGAAGTCTCACACTTGGAGGGAGAGCGGCTCCCAAGGGCAAGTGCGAGGTGCAAGTGTCCTCTGGCAGCTGCCTCCAGCTCATCACTACGATGCCTCTCATGTGTAGCGCCCCTGCTGTTATATTTGTAAGCAGTGTGTGATTAAATGCAATGAGCATTTAGTCATCACTGTCCTGTGTTTATTGTCAGCTTTCGGGGTTTTTCACACATTAACACCAGGGGGAACTGCAGAGGCACTCCTGCACCACCCTCATCTGCATCAGTGACAAGCTGGCCTCTGCTCACAGGTCATCACTGAAGTCCTCTCCTGTTGTAAAGAGGTCAGAGAGCCGCAGGGCTGCAGGCTTCTGTGTCCCTGGCACCTGGGGAGGCCCCGTGCCCCTCTGCTGCTCAGGGATCCTCCTGAAGGGTCCCTCAGAACCAGGCCTGGGAGGCTGTATGACCTGAGGAAGCTGGACATTGGCTGCTTCCCAGCTCTCCCTCGGGGTGGGGGCCCATGGGGTTCCTTGCTCAGCCTCTGCTGGACCTGCTGGTCTGAGTCCCCTCTGCTCTGTGTCCACCTGGGAGCTGTTCACGGGAGATGGGAGAAATCTTACCCATGTAGAAGATGTGGCCTCAGCCTGACAGGCCTGACTCGGCAGTTCCCCATGAGCAACACGGAGCCCCTGGGGTCGTGGGTCCTCATGGTTCCAGAGGCAGTGACTGCCGCCTGCCTTCACCTTCACGTTCAGGCCA
>NW_024464929.1:0-806 GCF_017591425.1 Ochotona curzoniae | reverse complement strand
TTTGTTATTTAGGAATTTACAGCAAAAACTCAGAATGTCTGAGGAGACTCAAGTTTGCCTTTGGTGCCTGCACTTTGTATTTGGAACCAAATCATACTTCCCTGAAATCCCCAAAATTATTAACTCAAATGTTTTATAACTTTGGAAACATTTCAACACATTGGCCTGTAATAGGAGACTAAAAATCATATGGGATTTTAAATTTAGTATCCTATCCTAATAAATAAACAGCTCACCTTCGTGCATATGTTCTCAATACAAAACCTCAGCACTGTCTGCTTCTCATTAGAATGGCTCACGCAGATGATTACATATTCTACATGTTCCACAGGTCATCTACCATACTTAGGCATTCATGGATTCTCAGCACTTTTTTATTTTTAATTTCCTTAAGGCATCAAAAAAATCAATCTTTGTTTTTAGACGTTATCTCATTCACTCACAAGCCATTTCTTTTTCCAGATGAAGAGTTCTAAAATCAGCCTCAGGATTCCTTCAGACATCCTTCACTTGCTAACAGTGACCTCTGATTCATGACATTTGCTATTAGCTACCTAGTCAGTCACACAGCACCACTGTTGCAGCTGCTCCTGAAGCTGCTAAACTGGAAACAATAACAGGGGAAAGTGCTAACAGGTCTAAATTACAGGCAGTCAGGAAGGAAAGGAAAACCAGAAGAGACAGCAAGCAGGGGTTCCTGAGACAGACAGAGCACTGTCAGGGACTCTCTCTAAAAAGCAGTAGCCTAATAGCTCCACAGTTCACAAATATTTCACATCTCCCACCTGCCCTCCAGGTTCCACCCT
>NW_024464928.1:0-9302 GCF_017591425.1 Ochotona curzoniae | reverse complement strand
CTCCTTGAAGATTCCTCTGTGCATGGATTTCAAAGTGTTCTGCAACTAATTGACCTTACATTCCACTCCTGTGAAAGAACCTTTGGAAGTGCCCTGACTTCTACTGGGTCTGATGCTCTGCTGGGTTTCGGGGGTCTCCTGCAGGGGTCTTGGAAGGAGAAGCTTCTGGGTCATAACTCTCATCCCTCCTCCCCGGGCAGCAAGAATATAGGCTCCAGAGGACAGCCGCCTGCCCAAGATGGCACGATGGAGGAGCTGCTTTGTTGCACCTGCCTCCCCACCCCTCACCTCCTCCTGCCCTGCCCCGATGTGCCTCCCACCCCAAGCCCTCCTAGGGCACATTTGACCTCTCAGGGGTGCTGCTGGTTGGCTGCCAGCACCTGGAGACCAAGGAGGTTGCTCCCCAGCCCAGAGAATGCCCTGCCCCCATGTCAGCAGTGCTGAGCCCGAGAGGAGGCTCTCTGTGGTAATCAGGTGCCGTTCTGTTCCTGCCTGAGTGAAGGCTGGCCTGACATGGGAGCCACATTCTGAGCCAGGGACATCCCGAGAGCTGTCGGTGGGATCAGGGTCATCTGTGTCTTCATCACCATCACATGGCATGCAAGGGACAGCCACATGCTCTAGGCTCAGCACTGGGCTGTGCCCATTTTTCAGATGAGTTGTGCAGGATATAGAGCTCACTTTTGCAGGAATACAGAGCAGATGAACACCTTGGACCAGACCTCCAATGACAGGGCCCTGTTACTGCCCAGGTGAGCCTCATCTGTCACCTGCCATGACCCTGGTTCAGCAGGAGTGTGGCGTGGGGGACTCACGGACATCCAGCCAACCAGGGCTGGCTGCCATTCTGGGGATTCCTTGCCTCGGGCTGCCCATTGGAACTGGCTCGTGAAGAACAAGGTCCTGGAGCACAGGTGTCCCATGGCAGCTGCAAATCCAGCCCCAGCATTGGGAAGTGCCCCTGGCCAAGTCATGCTGCCAGTGGTGTCATTTTTGTGCAGACAGCACCACCTGGTGGCTTTGTGGAGCTCCGTCCTCCTCGGATGCTGTGTAGTTCCAGGGGATTCCTCTGCCCAGCTGTGCGGCTCTGGGTGTGTTATTGCAGTGGCCTCAGTAGTCACGAATCTTCTTCTCAAAAGTTGGATGCTTGCAGCCCCTGGAGCCTCTGGTGACTGTAGAGTTGAAAGAAGGCATGCACTCGCAACACCAGAGCCCATGGATGGCACATGGAGTTAGCGACTGCCACTCCTGGAGTTAGTTCCTTTCCCTAGAGACCCGCTCCTCCATCCCCCTGCTACCTGCTGGGCCCTAAACCTTGTACATCTTTTTCCCTGCCTGGCTGCAGAATGTGCATCTATTTATTCATTCATTCATTCATTTCTTCTGTGAGCAGGCACAGACAGTGGTGGCTTCATTCGCTACTGCAGCCTCTATGCCCTGAGGGATTGCTCACTATTTGTGGGATGGATGGATGAAGAGGGGCTAAAATGAATGCAAGGGTGGAGCAGGCCTGAGAGACAGACCCAGGCCCAAATTGCCCCTTTACTCTTCAGGAGGTAATAGTTCAGCCAACTGAGAGAAGCCAGCAAGGAGGAAAGCCCTGTCGACCTTGGTGCACCGTGTGGCCAGGGGACCTCACCCAGAATATGGGAGTGAGGGTGCAAGTCATGGCCAGGACCACTGGGGCCTTAAAGCTAGACAGGAACCACTTTGCCACCTGGGCCCACTGGAGTCACTCTAGCCCTGATTCCTGCCAGCTCTGCAGAGAGTTCTGTGGAGTCTCTCCCGACCCAAAAGCAAGGGGTCAGTGACTCTAAGGGGAGTGGATTGGGAGCCCCAAACAGCCTTGTAGCCAGTCTTGGGCTGAGCAGGTATTGAGCAGTGACCGCCAGCCAGGCCCCTGGTGCGGTTAACAAGGACCCCCTGAGGGAGGCCCTCCTGCACCTGGCAGGATCCTGGGCTCCTAGCTAGCCTGGCAGTAGAGCCAGGAAATGAAATGTGACTTCTAGACAAGAGTTTTGGGTGGCAGAGTCACTGGGGTACCAGTGAAGTCCACATTGGTGCAGAGCAGGGAGAGGGAACAAACCTGTGTCCCTGGGCCCCCCTTGGAGGGCCCCACAAAGCCTGCTGGGAAGCTGGCTGTTCTTGTGACCCCAGACACAGTGGGTGTGGCAGAGAAGGCGGCGGGAGGAGGGTCAGCCCACAGGGATGCTCCTGCTCTGCAGGCTGCTGGGCCTTCTGGGGTCGCCATGCTAGGGCTGGGTTCTGGGAGCTTCTGCCATGTTCATGTCTGCCCCACCCAAACCCCAGGACTTAGAGATTCTCGGGCACTCAGGAAACGGATCCCAGAGTGTGGAGCCGCCTACCTCCCACTGTTTACTGGATGGTGGGTGCCCAAGGCTCCCTCCGGGAAAGGGCTGCTGGACTGTGAACACCTGGAGTGGCTTGGGGCTCACCCCTGATCACCCCCTCTGCCCCAAGTCAGCGAAGCTGAGAGCAGGTGGAATCCAGAGGCACACACTGCTGAAGTCAAGTGGGCAGCCTGGAGTCAGATGCCCTTGGGGCAGGGATGGCTGCTGGCCCGATGCGCCAGCCCAGCAGGCACCTCTCACAGGCTGCCACTTCAGAAGGCAGGCGTGATGAGAGCAAGGCGACACTTCTCTCACGTGCTGGATTTGCTTTCCAAGGATGCAATCATGCGTGGTCAACTGAAGGCTGGAAACAGGAGATGGGAAATTGCAAACAAACTCTGCGCCGCTCTGCCGGGTGGTGGCATCTCACAGTAGCTGTGTGTTGCCTCTCCCAGGTCACAAAGCAGCCTTCTGACAGCGTGTCCTGGCTGAGTGCTAGCCACCCTTAGCCACTCAGGAGCTGCCTGCACCAGCTCAGATGTTGTCGTACCCCTGTGCTTACCCTCCGGTTATCACCGTCTTACTTAACAGTGGCCCTAAAGAGCAAGAGCACGAGAGCGACAAAGAGATAGCTCAGAGGTGGCAGAGAGAAGCCGACAAGCTCTACATGAAAAGGGGAAGTCATCACAGACACATAGGGAGAGGAAAACGTATTATGAGGGAACTGCAGAACACTGGTGCTGGACCAACCTTTGACTGGTGAGAAGATTGCCAATGAAGACTCCCACAGCTTACATCAGAGTGCCGGGGTGCAAGTTCTGGCTCCAGTTTCCTGCTGATGCACATGCCAAAAGGCAGCAGGTAGCACCTCATGTGGCTAGGCCCTGCCACCCACATGGAGACCTGGACTGTGCTCCAGGCTCCAGGCCAGCCCAGCCCCAGCAGTAGCCAACATTTGGGGAATGAACCAGCAGGTGGGGTGCTCTTTTTGCATACACTCTTACCTCTCTAAGTGAAATTCTAAAGAAATAGAAAATGGAATTAAGGTTTTTTTCTTCTCTGGTGCTTTTCCTGTCCACAACCAGCCAGACCTCCATTATATGCCCCAGCTGTCCCGAGGTGGCTCGCCCTGGTCTGCTGTCCCTGGGAGGACCTTGGCATCCTGAGCAAGCACACAGCCAGCATCAGCAGCTCCCCAGAATTGGGAGGAGCAACGGGATGCAGGACAGGCCCAACGCAAGAGGCAGAAAAAGATCATCCAGTGTCAGGTCTTAGGAACCAGGCCGCCCTAGGCCTTGGGACAGTGAAGCTGGACTGATGACCTCTGAGGGTTGTGCCCTAAAAAGCAGCAAAGCTGCCAGCCTCTTGCCAAGCTAAGGATCTTTGTAGCAAAGACGACCCCATGACAGTGGCCCCTAGGTGCTGTGGCTCCAGCACCATCCTTACCGATCACCCACCCTCGTCCTGCACCTTCTCCTCAGTAATGCTGCCACCCATCACTGCTCTATCAGAACAACTCTCAATTCTGGCCCCACTCAACTCCGCTTGAAAGCCAGAGTTACAGAAAGAGAAAGAGAGAGCGCTCTTTCTTCACTGGTTGATTCTTCAAATGGCCCCAAGAGACAGCTCTGGGTCAGGCTGAAACCAAGAGCTTTCTCTGGGTTTCACCCCATGGGTGCTGGGGCCTAGGCACTTGGGTCATCCTCTGTTGGTTCTCTTGGTGCCATTAGCAGGAAGCTAGATCATAAGTGGAACAACTGGGACATTTATGGCCTTCCATATGGATCCCACAGCACAGGAGGTAATTTTACCCGCTATGCCATGAAACTGGCAGCAAAAGCAACATTTCTAATGAGGGACTTGAACATTGTAGATTGTTGTATCTGCAGGGGTTTCTGGAACCTGTACCCTGTTGCACTGTGAGGCTGGGCCAAACAGCTGAAACACAGCTTCAAGGAGGATGGAGGATACAGCCAGGGATCAGGGCCAGCTGTGGATTTTGTTCTGTCCACAGAGTAAATTTTGGTCAGAGCCAACATTTGCTGTTGAGTAGGATTGTTTGTATAGACCCAGAGTTAACGGCTGGCTTGACCTGCCCTCTGTGGTTGCTGATGGGGTGTTGCTGGCCTTGTTCTCCAGTTTCCTGTGAGGTGACCTTGGTCCCCAGGGAGGTGGTGCTGGGAGACATGTAGGAGGCAGGGAGCCTCATCTGAGCTATGCAGAACAGACTTACCACTGTACAGAATGATGGTAGACACTGACAGCGTCCATGGCTTGCTACAGCCCTCACTGCTGCCTGGTGCTGCCCTTCCTTATCCCACGGGGAGGACTCCTCAGGCTCCTGCCAGCACACCTGGGCAGGTATAGGGCTTCCTTCCTCACATCCAGCCTGCAACTTCTTCCCAGGTCCACAGGAAGCCCATCCACAGTGGATGAAGCTTCTGCTTGGCCCTAGCCTGCTGGCATCCTCCCCTTGTGCCTGGCTCTGCCTTTGGCTGCGTCCCCTGCCTGTTGGGCCTGATGTTGGAGTGTGTAGCCAGAGCTGTCCTCTCTTGGAGTGGGACATCACAGCTGGTCCCTTGGCTGGGGAACCCTGGTCCCCACAAAGGAGGAAGTACATGGCTCTGCTCTCATATCCACAAGGAATAACAGCAGAACTCACAACCACCTCTTGTCACAAGAGAGATTTCTAAAAATATTTAGTATATTGATTTGAAAGGTAGAGTTACAGAGAGAGAAAGAGAGAGAGAAATCCTCAATTCACTGGCTCCCTGCCCAAATGGTTGCAATGACTGAGGCTGGGCCAAACCAAACGCAGGCCTGGAATTTCATCTGGGTTTCCAATGTGGGTGATTGCCAGGGGCCCAAGTACTCAGGCCATCTTCCACTGCTTTGCCCCACACATTAGCAGGGAGCTGGATCAGAAGTGGAGCAGTTGGGTCTTGAGCTCCACTATAGATGCCAACATTTACAAGTCATGCATTAACACATTGTACCCCCGTGCCAGTCACAGGAACTTCTTGAATGAGACCTATCAGAAGCAGGCAGTCTCTAAGGCAGTCTTGGTAACCCTACTTTTGAGAGCTTGTGGCCTGAAAGACTCCCCATCCCTGGGTTTGAACCAGTTGAGATTAGGTTACACAATTGTGGCTTTTGTCTTGAATGTGTGACCTCTTATTGTCTCCCTGGTCCATTGTGTTGAGAAGCAGATGGCCACATGGTATAGTCCCACTTGCCTGACCTGGTGAGGAGCCCTGGGTCCTGCTCATGGCCATGTGTGTAAGTCTGGATGCTGACCTGTGGCCTGCAGCAGCCACATGCTGGGCAGGCTTCAGGCTTGGCTGGATGCAGGTACTTGGGTGAGGATTCAGGGAATGAATTTCCCTCTGACCTGGGCGCTGCCAGTGTGGCCTGGATGCTGCTGTGGCTCAGATGTGGTTGTTGCCCGAGACTTTGGGTGTTGGGAGTCTCAGGAGGTGGTGATGGCCCTTGTGGCAAGGTTCTTGGCGATGGTCCACAGGAGAGATTCAGTAGATTGTCATGGTTGCTGCCAGTTCTCACAAGAGGCCAGAGGGGTGTTAGAAACAGGGCAGGCCTGGCCCTCCCTTGCTCTGGAGTCTGTTTCAAGATGTGACTTACCTGCCTCGCTCCCCCTCCCAGCCCCCATCACATATAGATGAAACTATTTTCAGTTTGTACCTGTCTGAATCTGCAGATGTGAGGGTAGGCTTTGCTTTGTGGTGATACAAGAGCAGACTTTAAAAAAAAAAAATGGGTGAGGGCCCAGTGTGGTGGCCTAGCAGCTAAAATTATCACCTTGAACGCGCCAGAATCCCATATGGGTGCCATTTCTAATCCTGGCAGCCCCACTTCCTATCCAGCTCCCTACTTGTGGCCTGGGAAAGCAGTCAAGGATAGGCCAAAGCCTTGGGACCCTGCACCCACGTGAGAGACCCAGAAGGAGCTCCAGGCTCCTGGCTTTGGGTCAGCATAGCTCTAGCTCTTATGGTCACTTGGGGAGTGAATCATCGGATGGAAGATCTTCTCTTCTGTCTCTCCTCCTCTCTGTATATCTGACTTTGCAGTAAAAATAAGTAAATCTTAAAAAAAAAAAAAAATAGATGAGCAAATGGAGTTAAAAGATTGGCTGGGGCAGATATCTGGCCTAGATACCTACATCCCATATCAGGGCACCTAGGTTGGTTTCCTGCGTCTGGCTCCCAGCTACAGCTTCCTCCCATTGAGGACCCGGGGAATTAGCACAGCACAGCTCCCCTGCTTGGGACCCTGTCATCCATGTGGGAGACCCAACTGGCACCCCTGTTGCTGCCATTTCGGGAGTGAACCAGCTGATTGGGGACAGGCGATAAGAGCAGAAATCAAAATACCTGGGATGGAGAAGCACCTCCTCCCTTCTGAGACAGCCTGGCATGTGCTCTAGAGAGTGTTTCAGACAGTGGACAGAGGAAGAGTTGGGTTTCTGGCATCCTGGTTCTTAGTTCAGTTTCTCCCTGTCTGTACGCCCTGAAACAAGCTACTTGTCTGAGCCTCGGCTGCCTGTCTCTCACGTGAGTGGGAGCTGAATGAGAGTGTGGGCCAGTGCTCCACTGTGCAGGGCAGGTGCACAGGCCTGGGAATGGGGGAGGAGTCCATGGCCAGCCTCAGCCACCTGGGGTGGGACCGTCTCAGGGGCTTCCTATTTGTGGTCCCTGTGGGAATCACCAGTACACGGCCGGCCCGTGGTTCTGTCATGTGTAGCTCCTTTTACCATGTTTGTTTTGTGCCTTGTAAATGCCTTTAAATGGGGGTGAGGCAAGGCCTTTGCCCCCTTCCTCCAGGCTTGCAGGTCTGACTGGGCCTTCCGGTTCCCTGCACCTACATCCTACCTAGGGCCCACTCAGTACAGGGGTCTGATACAACTCAGGCCCTCCTGCACCTGGAGGAAGGTGAAGGGACTGTGTGAGACAGCTTAGGAGTTTGGCCTCAGTGTCTTCCCTGAGAACCCAGCAGGGACTTCGTGTGAAGGTGCTGGGAAACCCGTCCTTATTCAGGAGAGTGCAGCCCAGCGGGAGGCCTGTCCTGAGCTGCTAGAGCCAGGACAGAGAGCCTTGTCTCTCCAACCCCAGTGGCCACACCATTCCCTCCTCTCTCCTTCCCCTTTCCCTGCAGTCCATGAGCCTCATTGAGATCGGGAACCCTTCCCAGAGCCTGGAGAATGTCTGCCACTGGGCCTACCTGCAGCAGAAGCCAGACACAGACCACGACGAGTACCACGATCATGCCATTTTCCTCACTCGGCAGGACTTCGGGCTGTCAGGCATGCAAGGTGAGCTGCCCTCAGGTGGGGAATCGGGGGGCAAGTGTAGTGGGAGGAGCGTGGTGGAGGAGCCATTGGCTTTGCCAGATGCACCTGTGCACTTGGCCCATCCCAGGAAGGAGTGTCCAGTGAGGGCCTCTAGGCCAGTGTTGGCAATCCCACCACACCCCAGGGGTGGTGAAATGGGAAGGGACTGGGCCAAGCATCCAAGACCAGATTGGGTTTCTTCATGTGTATTTGGAGATTTCAGGAAAACAGATTTGAATACGTTTCCAACCCTTGAAAATTGAACATGCGTGGACTCTGACTGATGGTCAAAAGTTTATTAGTGGCATCAGACTTTATACACTGAGGGTCATATGGGATAAGGGAGGGAGTATTGAGCTTATCAACAAACCCATCAACCGTTTCTATGCTTTTGTTTGGAACTCCTTTTGTTTTGTATATTCCACCAAGGGTTCTCATTCACATCTGTCCACTCAACTCATATAAATGATATCCAATCAGTTATACAAAAGGTATCCATTCGGTTGTTATCATACAACTATTATCCAATCAATTGTAATCCTGTGCTCGCTGACCTTCCAGGGTCATAATGTCCTTCTACAGAAAGTCATGCATACATGGAGGAACAGAGACAGAGGGGGGAGACCTTCCATCCACTGGTTCACTCCCCAAGTGGCCACAATGGCCAGAACTGAGTCAGTCTGAAACCAGAAACCAGGAGCTTCTTTTAGGTCTCCAACACAGGTGCAAGATCCCAAGGCTTTGGGCTGTCCTCAACTGTTTTCCCAGGCCACAAGCAGGGAGCTAGATAGGAAGCAGGGCTGCCAGGATTAGAACTGGCACCCATATGGGATCCCAGCATGTGCAAGGTGAGACCTTAAGCCACTGAGCTACCACACTGGGCTTAAACAGGCTCATTTTTAACAATCAGGCTTCCGGCTCTGGAGGTGGGGATAAAGTGGTCAAACTTGTCCTTTGGTAACAAAGTGACACCCCTGAAAGGACCAGGAACCTCCAGCTGGAGGCAGAGCCTCATGGCCCAAATATCTTGTCAGGCTCCCACCTGTCAGTGTGGGCATGCTGGGGCATGGGGGACAGTCAGATTCCAACAGTGGAACACATTCAAACCAGAGCAAGAGGCTTTCCTGCCTGCACCTGCTTGCCTAACAAGAAAAGGCAAGGAGAGAAGGCACAGGGAAGGTCGGGCTGGGCTGAGAGAAGAGCAAGGACCTGGGCTGCACCCCGCCCAGCAGGGCCTCAGGGTCCCTGGGACTCTCAGCAGCAGCCAGCAGCACAGAGCTCAGGCCTTGGACACCACTGGGCTGCCTTCTCCCAGCCAAGGGGTCATGAGTATGCCCGCCTGTCTTGGTCTCTGGTGTTCCATTCCACTTGTGCCTACTCAACATTTTGTTTTGTTTTTAATTCTCCACTGGAGCAAAAGTCTGCATGCACACAGGCAACCTGGAGAGAAGTGAAAAACATCCACAAATGAGCTGTCTCCCTCCCCCGCCCTTAACTGGGGCAGCTTGCTCCTGTCTGCTCTGCTGCAGCAAGGGGCTGGGAGGATGGCAGGGCTGGGGTGGGGGGTGGGAGTGGGGTGTCATCCATGCCCTTGAGGTTCAGAGCCA